>NC_050462.1:0-72463 GCF_903995425.1 Onychomys torridus
CAAATTATGTATATTTACAGACAGGGAAAAAGAACAACAACACACACAAAAAAAACCAAAAAAAAAATGAAACAAACAAACCAAAAAACCAAAAAATAAAAAATAAAATAAAATAAAATAAATGGTCCAGAGACCAGAGAGCCTAAGGAGCTGGAAAGATGGGGATAACTTAAGAAATTATAATCCCATAGACAGACAGACAGACAGACAGAAACACACACACACACACACACACACACACACACACACACACACACACACACCAAAAGTAAAATTAGTCAGTCTGTGGTGATGTAAACAAACCAAAAAACCCAAAAGATAACAAATGGTCCAGAGAGCCTAAGGAGCTGGAAAGAAAGATGGGGATAACTTAAGAAATTATAATCCCATAGACAGACAGACAGACAGACAGACACACACACACACACACACACACACACACACACACACCACACCCCAAAAGTAAAATTAGCCAGTCTGTGGTAATGTATGCTTGTAATCCTAGCACTCCGGAGGCAGGGGCAGTCTTATCTCTGTGTGCTGGAGGCCAGCCTGGTCTGCAGAGCTAGTTCCAGGACAGACAGGATGACTCCGTAATACAACCAAAAATAAAAAACTACAACAGAAGGTGAAATTGCCAGGTCTTATTGACACAGGCCTTTAATCCCAGCACTAGGGAGGAAGAGACACTTGGGTGAGTTCTAGGGTAGCCAGACCTGTTACACAGAGAAACCATGTCAGCCAGGATGACACAGGTAGACTCTGTAACTCCAGGAGTGTTTAACCAAAAAATAGTATAGGCTTGGGCCATGGACACACACACACACACACACACACACACACACACACACACACACGCACGCACGCACACACACACACACACACACACACACACACACACACACACACACACACACACACAGAGAGAGAGAGAGAGAGAGAGAGAGAGAGAGAGAGAGAGAGAAAATCTCTCAAGAAAATGAAAACATGGCACTACACAACCCCTGGCACAAAATAAAATCAGTCCTATGAGTACACTTACAGCTCTAACTTCCCACTTTAAAAAAAACCACTAAGATTTATGTGGCCCAATTTCATATATGTTTTTCAAGACAGGGTTTCTCCTCTGATGGTGGTGGGTAGTAGTGCAAGCCTTTAATCCTAGCACTCTGAAAAAAACAAAAAACAAACAAACTAACTAACTAAAAATTCCTGGCGCTCTCTCTCTCTCTCTTTTTCTCAAATCATCTTTATAAAGATGATTTGTTTCATTACTTTTTAAAATTCCAACTCATAACCACTGGAGAAAGAAATGTTGTTTTACTCTGCAAAAGAATATCACTACTGAGTATATGAACCACTCCTGGAGTTACAGAAGAAACAGAGTCTACCTGTGTCATCCTGGCTGACATGGTTTCTCTGTGTAACAGGTCTGGCTACCCTAGAACTCACCCAAGTGTCTCTTCCTCCCTAGTGCTGGTATTAAGGCCTGTGTCAATAAGACCTGGCAATTTCACCTTCTGTTGTAGTTTTTTTATTTTTGGTTGTATTACGGAGTCATCCTGTCTGTCCTGGAACTAGCTCTGCAGACCAGGCTGGCCTCCAGCACACAGAGATAAGACTGCCCCTGCCTCCGGAGTGCTAGGATTACAAGCATACATCACCACAGACTGGCTAATTTTACTTTTGCTGTGTGTGTGTGTGTGTGTGTGTGTGTGTGTGTGTGTTTCTGTCTGTCTGTCTGTCTATCTGTCTGTCTGTCTATGGGATTATAATTTCTTAAGTTATCCCCATCTTTCTTTCCAGCTCCTTAGGCTCTCTGGACCATTTGTTTATTTTTGGGTTTTTTGGTTTGTTTACATCACCACAGACTGACTAATTTTACTTGTGTGTGTGTGTGTGTGTGTGTGTGTGTGTGTGTGTGTGTGTTTCTGTCTGTCTGTCTGTCTGTCTGTCTATGGGATTATAATTTCTTAAGTTATCCCCATCTTTCTTTCCAGCTCCTTAGGCTCTCTGGTCTCTGGACCATTTATTTTATTTTATTTTATTTTTTATTTTTTGGTTTTTTGGTTTGTTTGTTTGTTTCAATTTTTTTTGTTTTTTTTTGTGTTGTTGTTCTTTTTCCCTGTCTGTAAATATACATAATTTGCCTGCCAGGTGTAGTGATACAGCCTTTAATCATTCAGGAGGGATCTGGGTGAGTTGAGGCCAACCTGGTCTACAGCAGAGTGAGTTTCAGGAACTCTGTCTCAAAAACCCTGTTTTGAAAAAGCAAATTTTAAAAATTAATAAATAGATAGATAGATAGATAGATAGATAGATAGATAGACACGTAATTAAATAAAAGAGGCCTGACTACCTTGGAGTTGCCTGGACCCCGGGTCCTACCCCTTCCCTCATAAATCAGATGCCCAGCACTGTTGTCTATTGTTTGTTTCATCCCAAGTGAATTATATTTGTGTTTATGTCTATTGATTTAATTTTAACTTTTTTTTTCTTATTATTGTTTTTTGAGAGACAGGGTCTATCTGTGTCATGTTGCTCTCCTGGAACTCTCTCACTGAGTGTGTGTGTGTGTGTGTGTGTGTGTGTGTGTGTGTGTGTGTATCTATGTGTGTATGTAAGTATGTATATGTATCTGCATACAGGAGTATAAGTTCCTAAGTTGAGTTCTGTCATCATGAAAGAAGGAGACAGGACACCGAGGGCACATAAAATCAGCAGAGAATCATATTTAGCCACAGTTTGCAATAACCTTTTATTAGCCTAAATACTGCTGGAATAATCAAGAAAAAGTCTAGTCTGCAGCGGTAGGTGGAAGTGAGGCTGATCTCCATCTTTTCAGCTACTTAGTGTCTCTAGACCTTCTGTTTTGTTTTGTTTTATGTGTGTTGTTGTTTTTCCTGGTTTGTAAATACACATTTCTTGCCTGCTGTTGAGGTGGAGGTGAATGCCTTTCATCCCAGAATTCAGGAAGCAGAGCAGCTTTGTGACCTTCTGTTTTCTTTCTTTCCCTTTCCTCTCTCTCTCTCTCTCTCTCTCTCTCTCTCTCTCTCTCTCTCTCTCTTTCTCTCTGTCTCTCTCTTTTCTTTTAAGTTCTGGACCTCTAGAGGCCTGGAAAACACAGAGAACAAAAAGAAAATAAACAGACCTTGCACAGTTTGTCACATGGTGGCTTCCATCTTGGTGAGGTCACTGGGTAAGATGGCTGCCATCCTCTTGAATGCTTCCATGTTGGTGAGGTCAACAGGCCATTCTGAGAAGTTTAGAACTGTGACCAATCCACCCCTCCCCACTCCAAGTAGGCATACAGGCTCACATGCACATGCATGAGCAAATCTGTAGATGCATGAATACATTTTGAAATTAAACTAAATGTACAGTAAAGTTAACAGGAGAAGAAATTAAAAACAGACACAGAGAAAAAATGTTCCTGGAGTTTTATTTTATTTTTTGCTTTCTTGATTGATTTTTTGAGAAAGGTATTTTCTGTATAACAGTCCTGGCTGTCCTGGAACTTGCTTTGTAGACCAGTCTGGCTTCAGACTCACATCTGCCTCCAAAGTGCTGGGATTAAAGGTGAGCACAAATACTCACCTGGCTATAAATCTTTTTTTTTAATTAAAGAATCAAACAAATCGGAGGGCAGTGGCCTGTCATCCACCAACCCCCACCCCACACACCTTGTGTGCACACACAGGCATACACAGAGACACATAAATACATTTTTCAGATTAAACTAAACGTACAATAAAATAACATAATAAATAAGAAATTAAACATGGCTTTAATCCCAGCACTCGGGAGGCAGAGCCAGGTGGATCTCTGTGAGTTTGAGGCCAGCCTGGTCTACAAAGTGAGCTCCAGGACAGCCTCCAAAGCTACAGAGAAACCCTTTCTCGAAAAACAACAACAAACAAACAAACAAACAAAAAACGTAAAATAGATGGGGTTGGGGATTTAGCTCAGCCCTGGGTTTGGTCCACAGCTCCGGCAAAAAAAAATAAAAATAAAAATAAAATAAATTATGGCCCACCTAATTAGCATATGTTGGGGACTCCCCTCCTGGTTCTCATTGCTTATGCTGGGGTTGCTGGGTGCTCAGTCCTGATTTCTGGTTGGGGTACTCAGTCCCGGGTGCTGTCAGTGAGTGAGTTCCAAAATCCAGGTAAAGGACTGAGTACCAGCATCCATGGGAAGGACTGAGGCTCAGCACCCATGTGAAAGACTGAGTCCCAGCACCCATGGGAAAGAGCAAGCCTAAGTACCTATGGGGAGAACTAAGTGTCACTAGTTGTGGGAAAGACTAAGTTCTAGCACCCATGGGAAGTACCAAATGTTAGTAGTCATGGGAAACAATAAGTCTCAGCCATCATAAGAAGCACTAAGATCCAGTACCCACCAAGGACAGAGTGTCAGTCATCATGAGAAGTATTAAGTCCCCATAAACATCAAGGAATATGTCCCAGTACCCAGTAAAAAGTAGGTTTGACTACCCAGGAAGGATTCAGTCCCAGAGACAAAAAACAGGACTAACTTCCAGTACTAAGCAAGGACTAACAACCAGCATCCTCAGGTCCACAGTGTCCACTTGTGAGCAGTGTGTCCTTCTGTACCTAGTGTGTCCTACTGGTGGACTACATTTCCCATAATGCCTTTCTCTATGACATCATTACATATGGACTACATCTCCCATGATATATTTCTCTGTGACATCACTACATATGGATTACATTTCCCATAATTCCTTTCTCTATGACATCATTACATATGGACTACATCTTCCATGATGCTGTTCTCTATGACTTCATCATATATGGATTACATTTCCCAGGATGCATTTGTCTATGACATCATTACATAAGGACTACATTTCCCATGATGAATTTCTCTGTGACATCTTCACATATGGGCTACATTTCAGACTACATTTCCCAGGATATCTTGCACAAAATGTCCTCCTGTCTACCGTGTTTCCTCCTGTCTGCAGTGTGTCCTCCTGTCTGCAGTGTGTCCTCCTGGGGACTACATTTCCCATTATGTCTTTCTCTATGACATCATTACATACTGACTACATGACCCATGATGCCATTCTCTATGACTTCATTACATATGGACTACATCTCTAATGATGTCTTTGTTTATGACATCATTGTATATGGACTTCATTTCCCATGATGTGTTTCTCTGTGACATCATTACATTTTGGACTACATTTCAGACTACCTTTCCCAGGATGCCTTGCACAAAATGTCCTCCTGTCCACCATGTGTCCTCCTGTTCGCAGTTTGTCCTCCTGTGGGACTACATCTCCTATAATAACTATCTCTAGGACATCATTACATATGGAAGTCACCCATGAAGCATCATGGGAAGTGTAGTGTGTGGGAGCCGATACAGAGGCAGAGGCATGCTGGGAAGTGGAGTTCCACACCTCGTGATGCTGTGAGGAAAGGCAAGTACTTTGTGAAAGATGATTAATTCAGAAAAAAGCATGGTGGGAAGTGGAGGTCCTAATACAGTGTCCATAGAGGGAGAGAGAGGCCTCCTGGGAAATGGAGTCCTACACATTTCTTTCTGACCTGAGAGTGGGGGATACCAGACAGATGAGGAGGATCAGAGATGCTTGCTGAGGTCAAAGGTCACCCCAGAGACTAATAACTCACCCTTATCCCTAACCCTAAACCTAACCTAAATCCCTGACCCTGAACCTAACCCTAACCCTGACCCAAACCAGTAACCCTGATGCTAACCACAAACTCCCCCTACACTAACCCTAAATTCCCCTAACCCTGAACCATGACCTCACAACCCATAAGCCTAACCCTGAACCCTGACCCTAAGCCTAACCTAACCACTAACCCTAACACTAATCTAAACACTAACCATAACCACTAACCACTAACCCTAACCTTCACCTAACACTTAACCATAACAATAACTGTACGGGTTCTTGTCCTTAATTATATCATCAGCCTGGGACGGCCCAGCCTAAAAAGCGGGAGGGCCCTCTGTGTGTCCCCCTTTTCTCTTTCCACTCTCTTCCTTCTGCACAGTCTCTTTGCCTCTCTGTCTCTGTCTCTCTCTCTCCCCCTTTCTCTCCCAATAAAGCTCTAAAAGGTAACTATGTTGCACTGACTCTTCTGTCCAATACCCTCTGCCATTGGCCATCTATGAGCACTAGTCAGCCACCACTGCAGCCGCCTTAATAAACATATGGCTTGTGACTCCAGCATGCTTCCTCCATTGGCATGGCTGCAGCAGGTGGTGGCCAGCCACAAGCAGTGCCGATTTAACCAACATTTGATGCTGTTCAGACTCAGATACACCAACCTAGGACCTGCTGACTGCTGCCGCTTGCCACCTCCTCCCCTGTTCAGCGAGACCTTGAGCGCACGTCCCTTGCCTTTGCTACCCTGCTACTGCCATGATTTTTCACAGTGAGTCTGCCTTTCTCACAGCTGTAGTCTGAGCTATATCTTTGTGATGGACACCCCGGGGGTTGTCCTTGGGCTTCTGATGAGGAGAAAAATGTTGTCTTGGGTCTACCAGGTGGACCCATGGCAGCTCAGCTGCAGCTCTCACATTCCCTTGACGAAGAGGAATGGTGAGTTGAGATGATCCTTAGATCGTACTCCACTCTTGGGGAAGCCCAAGATTGAAGTCTGATCCCAGTTTGTTATTTTAATTTTTAATTTTTTATTTTTCTCTCAGCTACAACCATGGGACAAAGGGGATACCACCCACTTAAATTGATGGATGGGGCGGGTACTGATAATTCTGGCTACTTAACGGTGTCATAGGGACTTCTACCAGCAAATGATCAAAAGCCATGGGACAAAGGAGCAGATATCACCCACTTACATTGGTGGATGGGGTGGGTACCAGTAAAATGGCAGCATAACAGAGTTGCAGGAACTTCTGCCAGCAAACGGGCAAATAAAAAGTTACTTTTTCTTCAAGCTTTCTGCTAAAGCTCTAAACCCTTCTCCCTCCCCACTTCTGCGTCTGCCATGTGCAACCTTTTCTGTCTGACTTCCCCCGGCAGTGGGCGGGTTCAAATGGGTGGGCTTGGGCAGCTTCTATGACTCTTGCCCTAACTCACCTTAACTCCACCCACTCATTTTCAACTGCCTTAAGAAACACAGACAGGCCTGAAAGCAGCTAAGATCCATACAAATAAGTTTACAGTAGTCAAGTCGGCTCCTAAGCCAAAAAATCAGCTTATAGCCTCAGACAAGCCTTCCAAAAGGATTGGTTTGCAGTCTGCCTACTGGCAGATCTTCCAAAAGCTGTCCTTAAGCCACCAATCATCAGGAAAAAATTCCAGGACACGGAATAAAATCCCTCTCTTGTTCCCCAGATCTCCGAAACTAAAACTTAAGCATGTGGAGAGCAAGGCTCCTGACCCCACAGGCAAAAGAGTCATCTGTGGCATTTAAGGTGTACCAGGGAATAGATAAAAGCCCAAAAACAAAATTGCCAAGTACTGGCACTTGCTGACTCCCAAAAGATGTTGGGTCCCTGTTTTAAGTGAAAAAAGGCCACGGGCTAGTGAATGCCCTGCCAGGCCATCACCAGTCTTGTTAAAAGTGCCACCTAGAAAGACAACCAGTCAGCTGACTGCCTCCAGGCACAAAGACCTCCAGTTAACCTAGGCTTGGCTATAGACATGGCAGGGAACCCAGAACACAGCAGGTAAGCATCCGTTTCATTTTTTCTGGACACCAGAGCCACTGACTCAGTCCTGGGAGTTTTAGGATGTCACTTCTCCTTTCTATTGTTGGGTACAGAGGACAGCCTTATTTACCTCACCAGATTTAATAGCACATTCAGAGTTACTTAATGAAAAAAGATTTCCAACTAAGATAAGAGCTCATTGTCTCACCTCAAAGTTACTGCCTGTATTTCTCATGTGCATACAGACAGGGCCCTGATCTTTGCCTTGTCCCTAATTCCAAAAAATAAGTTCTCATGCGCCACAAGCTTTTCTATTCCCAGCTAACTGTTCTAATTTACTGTCCAACCAATGATTCAGGACCACCACAGAACCGGAGTCCAAAGATCATCAAGTAAGGGACTGTAACAGCTAAAAGGTATTTATACCCCAAGACCCAAAAGTGTCTAGGTGCTACAAAAAACCTTTAATGTAAACATCTATTGCTATGAGATGCTTTTAAATAATCTGTCTCTGATAAAACTTAACATGTTTCAAAATCCATCTGGACAGGCTGGATCTATCAACATAAAATAATAATGATTGTTTTCTCTCTAAGCTTTTTTCTATGTCACCAGCATCTTGTCAGACAGAAGGTTCCCAGCCACAGCCAAGAAGGATACATGTCTCCAGAACAAACAATGGCAGACAGTATCCTACAATGCCTGTATACCTTGGAAGACTCCCCTTCTCCATTCCCCCAAGAGCCAACTGACACCAAAAAATGGGCTGGAAGCAGTTTTTGAGAGGAACGACACCCCTATTCCCATCTATCCTGCTTTTTTATAATAAGTGAAATTCTGGGATATAAGGATTCTGTCCTTAATTACATCATTAGTCTGTGACAGTGTCCCAGCCTTAAAAAGCGGGCGAGCCCTCTGTGTATCCCATTCCCCATTTCCACACTCTCCCCACTCTACGTGGTCCTTTCTCTCTTTCTCTCCCTCCCTCTCTCTCTCTGCCTCTTTCCCAATAAAGCTCTAAAAAGGTAACTAAGGTGCACTGACTCTTCCATCCAGCACTCTCCTTCATTGCCCACAGCAGCCAGCCACTGTGATGCTGTCTTAACCAACAGGGAGGGGCTTGGGTCTGTCTCAACCTGATATGGCAGACTGTGTTGACACCTCATGGGAGGCCTTAACCCCTCAGATGAGCAGATGGTAGGTGCAGTGGGAGAAAGTGGAGGATTAGCAGGAGGAGGGAAGAGAGGGTTAACTGGTTGGTATGTAAAATAACAAAACATAGAAAGTTAATGTAGAACTTCTGCTTATTGACACATGATAACTACTGGCTGTTGCATCTGTCAACTTGCTACAAAGTCTGACTACACAAAATTGTCAGACTCAGTAGTAAAAAAAAAAATCCAATTTAGAAAATAATTGAACAGACAAGTCAGCAATGATGTTCCAATTTAATAACCAACAAGCAGGGCTTTGTGGAGGGTCCAAGCTGTTGGTCCAGAAGCCTGAGCAACTGAGTTTCAACCCCCAGCACCTACATAAACACAAATCCAGGAAAGGCATGGGATGCTCAAACCAAGGCAAGTAATAAGGGACACTAAAAAATCCTGAGAGCTGGTAATTCAGTGATACCCTGTCACGAAAGGAAGACACTCTCACTTGACAAGACAAGGGGCAGTGTGAGCACCATGGCTTCAGGATATACCTGCAATGTATTAGCTTCTTGAACCCCTTGTTGCAAGCTTGGGAACCTAGCTGGGAGTGTTCTCCCTGCTCTTGAGATCTTACGGGTTTTCTTTTTGAACGATTTAACATGTTCTGCCTGCATGAATGCCTACACCCTGTAAGAGGGCACCAGATTTCATTATAGATGGCTGTGAGCCACCATGTGGTTACTGGGAATTGAACTCAAGACCTCTGGAAGAGCGGTCAGTGTTGTTAACAACTGAACCATCTCTCCAGCCCCAGCCATCTCTCCAGACCCTGCTCTTGAGATCTTGGAGAAGGGAATGCATCAAACAAAGTTAGCATCACCAGCAAGACCTCAGGTGGGCTGGAATCTTAAAATTTCCCACCTCTTTTACATGCTGGCACTCAGTCCTCAAGAACTTGGAAGTGTGGGCTGGCACAAATTGGCAGGCAGGGCCGCTTAGAGAGGATCTTCTGGTAGGTTGGCAGATGAACCATGTTTCCAGCATCCTGGACCAGCAATGCAAGGTGGCCAAGGTTCATGTGATTTCTCACAGGGGCCCTGAGGAGTCACAGGAGCCCAGAATGCATATGGGGTTTGTGCTGGGGTCCTCAGTCCTGAAAACCAGGATACAGTCAGGGGCAGTGCAGACACTCATGTGGGCATGGCTAGACAGCCTGAATCTTCCTATGCTATGCTCATGTGGTTTTATTTGTGCATTTTCAGCATATGACTCAGTGGGAGTCTCCTGGAAGAAGTGCCTTATGCTCCCTGCAGAACTCTCTGCCTGTGTTTCCTCCTCTGCAGTTTGACTGGATTGGCCTGTGTCAGTCTTTTTGAAGAGCTCACCCCACTTATTAAATTTCATGTATCTGGTACATACCCTTTGGTTTTATGTAGCTCTAACTATTCTGTCTTCTGCCCTGCATTTCTGTGCATTTACCTAGCCTTATCCATGAATTCAGGATAAGTTTTCCACAATGGAGCCACACCCCCAGCCAGGAATCAAGTATCTTTCTTGCACAAGACACAAGGCTCTAGCTTTGCACTCCTTGTTTGGCAAAACTATCTCTCAAATCTAGCCAGTGATAAGATAGTTACCAGGTGGGGACTCATGACTCTTAGGTTGACATTCAGCCTGACAAAAGACCATGACCTTGCGGCTTCCCTTCTGTCATCTCTCTGTGGGTGACATGTGCTGAATGGGGCCAACATCTTGGCAAGTAAGAACTGGTTGTGCCAATAGTTTGGCTGCAAAGATTTCTATGTGCATCTGAGAGACAGCTACTGTCCCTTTACATGGAGAGAATACAATAAAGTAAAATAAAATAAAATTTTCAACAGGCAGGCCCTCACAGTAATAGGTGGCTTGGATTATCACAAGGGCAGAATTGGTTACATGAAGAATGAGGCTTGGGATGAGTGAAGTCCATTAGGTTTCCTCAGAATATGTGGCTGGTCCCCTCTCAAACCTGGAATGTCATATCAGTGAGGAACCCATGATGACAAGAGCTGAGACCCCATCACGCTGTGCTTTGGGACATTTGCTGTGGTCCCTGGTTTTGTTTGTCTCAGCTGTCTTTTCAGTAAATCTGCAGGAGAAGGTTTTTGTTCTTAATTCTCAAAATGATTTCAGGCAGATTCTGGCTTTGGACACAAATCCCTAGGCTTATTAGAATCAGGAAGCTTGCCTGGAAGACAAGATTCATATTCTAGCTCTTAGTGCAGGCAAGCCACAGGAATCCCCAGCACACCAAAAGAGGTAAGTGGAAAGTCCTTGAACCCCAGTCCTCTACAATAGCCTTTAATTCTGACATCTGGTGTGGGGTCTTCCTTTGCTCCATGGACTACTTTGCCTATCCTCTAATACTGAAGTATCTCTGTCTTGTATCATCATAAGAGTGGTGAACAAAGATGATAGCAGTTTGTGTCATGTCATGTTGGCCACATGCAGTGAACCTAAGGTGAGAATAGATGATGTGTTTTGTTGTTAGCCCCTGCCCCAGTGTAACATTCCAAGGATTTTTGTAGCTGAATCCTGTGTCCTACCAGGTCTACAGTCACTCAGACCCAAGTGTACACACAGAGGCATCCATTAATTAAAGAAATCCTGGAAGAAGTCATAAACAATTCATAAGAAAATTCCCAGCAATTCAATATCCCCAAATTGTACAAATATTAAAAGTCCTGAAATCTATAACATATCAAGATCAAAATAAAAAATGGCATGGCAGCCATTATGCTGATCAGGTTTTCTGGATCTTTTTCAGGCAGTTATGATAGATTTCTGACTTTTGTTCTTCCCATCAGATATGGCTGCATCAGTATTGTGCATGTTAATTCAGTAAAAATTTCTTCAAGAAATATTTTGTAGAGTAATAAACCATTATGCCCCAATTATAGGGGATTGTAGCTATAGTTTTCTGGTCCTGTCTGGTCCACAGTCAAGAAAAATCTCTCTCACCTACCAGTTCCAAAGCCGCTCAGACCCAACTGAGTAAATACAGAGACTTATATTGCTTACAATCTGTATGGCCATGGTAGGCTTCTTGCTATCTGTTCTTATATCTTAAATTAACCTATTTGTATTAATCTATAAGTTGCCACTTTCTTGTGGCTTACTGGTATCTTAACATCTGCTTCTCACTGTGGCACCTGGCAGTGTCTCTCTGTTTCAGCCTTCTTTCTCCCAGAATTCTCTTCTCCACTTGTCCTGCCTATACTTCCTGCCTGGCTACTGGCCAATCAGCATTTTATTTATACAGAGTGATATCCACAGCAGTGGATCCAGATTAATTTCACCTAGAGTTACAAATAGTTAATATTTAGCATAGTTAAATAATGTGCATAATTTTCTATCTTAGGTGTATATTTACAATACATCAATGAATGTAATACACCATGTTCAATAAAATAAATGAAACTTTCCTCAAGTTGAAAAATTCACATGTACATGAACAAAATTATGAGATCAAGCATTGAAGAGACAACAGTTTCTGGATTAAATGAGTCATCTTTACAGCTTTGAAAACTAGTGATTATTTGCTTATATAAGGACTAGTTTCGTATTTACTTTCATGGATCCTAAGACTAGAAAGAATTTGCTGATATTTGTTCATTTCTGTCTGTAAAATTTCATTGCAGAAATTCTAATATCAAGCTCATTAGTAGGCAATTTCTTTCTTAATGAAAAATTATGAATACAATTCATTACAAGTACCCAAATAATTCCTTCCTAGTTTGAATAGACTATTGTCTATTGCTTTCCTGTCCAGTATGTCTCTAGTTATAGATCTAAGGAGATTGGTATGAGAATGAAGAAAATACAGACAGATATGACACTGGGACCCAAAGGAAAGCTGGGGTCAGGTGTCTGTGTTATCTGAGGTGAAATTACAACACCTTAGAATCTTTGTGTCAGTAATACCTACATTCAAATAGATTTACTGCATGGT
Organism: Onychomys torridus; assembly: GCF_903995425.1. Lineage (NCBI taxonomy): Eukaryota > Metazoa > Chordata > Mammalia > Rodentia > Cricetidae > Onychomys > Onychomys torridus. The sequence continues at coordinate 12,823 of NC_050462.1, forward strand.
GATAATATAAAACCAGGGTTACTAGATAAAGCTATGTACATACTCATGCTTGACTCATCTCAGAACTTTCTGTCTCCCTAGCCTTGCATTGTTCATCCCTAAACATCTGAAAAGAGCAAATTATGGTGGGAATTTTTTTTCTCCTAACTATTAGCATCTTGGTAAGATCACAAGAGGATTTATAATGTTTCAAGCCTCAAGTGATGAGGGGAAGTTTCTTTGCCTTTTTATGTATGTCTATGTCTTGGTTCTTTTTCTAGATCTGCCCATGTAAACAGCTCTAGTTAACTCATGGATGTACTTAGGCCTTTATTTTTTCCCCATATATACTTCCAATGGATGAATATGTTATATTTTTCCTAAAACAATCTGCTTTGTATTTTCATGACATGCTTTGGACATTTTTTGTAATGCAGTAATTGGCATTAATTATATAATATCAGTATAAAATAAATATCCAACAATCCAGAGCAGCAGATATTGAACACAAGTTTTATTGTATTTATTGATAGAAAAAAATCTGGGGCATAATTAGGGGTTTGAAAAAAATCTATATTATATTCTATAAAATCTCAAGTGTTAGAAAAACAAAAATATTTATATAAAAGCTGTAGCAGTCTAAGATCAATATCTGGTACCATGAAATATACAGTAAATTATGCAGAGATTTTGACTTGACATAGTTATCCATAAAATTATCATGGCATAAGTCTTCACATGTTAAATTATTGTTTCTTTCATATCTTGTCAAATTAATCCTATGTCATTTTAATACATGATTATTGTGTAATTTTGTTTGAATCATGGCTGTATATGTAGATTGTTTCCTAAGGAACTTTTTGTGAACATAAATTTTATTTCTTGGTAAAATATTTCTAAAATCACACCAAGCATATGGCTTCCTGAGGTCACTCATCTGACACTGAGTAAGGTTTTAACACTTGCCAAAGGTTTCCTTCCACTACCCATATTATAGAGAATCCTTTTATTGTATGAGTACTGGGGTAATAATTACCAATTATGTTTGTTTCTTTCATGAATTTTCTGACATGTTCTAAGATTTTAGCTTCTTGTAAAGAATTTTTTAAAATTCTGTACATGTGTCAAGTTTCTTCACATTAGTGACACTCTGTGAGGCTTGAATATCAGAGTACTCTATAACACTTACCACATTCCTGATATTGTACAGGTTCTCTCTAATATGGATTATGTGAAGATCATCCAAGATTTAAAAACCTAGATAAGGTTTTCCCACATGCTTTGTAATTGTAAGCTTTCTCCAACATATGGTTTTAGTGAGTTTATGCAGAGATGATCCTTTGGAAAAGGACATAATCCATAACACATTCATTACAATTTTAAGTGTTCTGCCTTCAATGGGTCTTTTGTGGCCTTGAACATGTGAATCATGAGCAAAGGCCTTGTCACAATCAGTATATTTTTAACTTTCTTCTCCTTTTGGATTCTTTGATGGACTTGAAGTGTTGAGGCCCTGGTAAAGTACTTGCCACATTCTTCACATGTGTAATGTTTCCCTCCTGTGTGGACTTTGGGGTGTCTTTGCAGATGTGAGATTTGCCTAAAGAACTTGTCACATCTTTTGCCTCTCTAAGGTTTTAATCCTGTGTGTATTCGTTGATGACTATGAAAACTTGAGCTCTCAGTGAAGTACTTTCCACAATCTAAACATTTATAAGGTTTCTCTCCAGTGTGTATTCTTCAATGAACTTGAAGTTTTGACCTCTGAGTATAGGACTTGCTACAATCTGAACATTTATGGGATTTCTCTCAAGTGTGTATTCTTTGATGAACATGAAGATTTGAGCTCTGAGTAAAGGACTTGCCACAATGTGAATATTTGTATGGTTTTTCTCCAGTGTGTATTCTTTGATGCACTTTAAGATCTGAGCCTACAATGAAGGACTTTCCACATACATTACATTTGTAAGGTTTCACCTCAGTGTGTATTCTTTGATGCACTTTAAGTTTAGAGCCTTCAATAAAGGACTTTCCACATACATTACATTTGTAAGGTTTCACCTTAGTGTGTATTCTTTTATGCTCTTTAAGTGTTGAGCCTTTGGTAAAGGACTTTCCACAATCTAAACATTTGTAAGGTTTCTCTCCAGCGTGAATACTTTGATGAACATGAAGGTTTGAGCTCTGAGTAAAGGACTTGCCACAATCTGAACATTTATAAGGTTTCTCTTCAGTGTGTATTCTTTGATGAACTTTAAGATCTGAGCCTACAATAAAGGACTTCCCACAGACATTACATTTGTAAGGTTTTTCTCCAGTGTGTTTTCTTTGAAGCTCTTTAAGTGTTGAGCTATGAGTAAAGGACTTTCCACATGTATTACATTTGTAAGATTTCACCCCAGTGTGTAATCTTTGATGAACATTAAGTGTTGAGACTCTTGTAAAGTACTTTCCACATTCTTTACATTTGTAAGGCTTCAATACAGTATGTATTCTTTAATAAATTTGAAGTGTTGATCTCTGAGTAAATGACTTGTCACATACATTACATTTGCAAGGTTTATCTCCAGTGTGGACTCTCTGATGAGCTTGAAAATTTGAAGCCTTATTAAATGACTTGCCACTTTCTTTACTTCTGTAACGCTTCTCTACAGTGTGGATCCTTTGATGAATATGAAGTGTTGAACTCTGAGTAGAAAACTTGCCACATGCTTCACATGTGAAAGGTTTCTCTCCTGAATCACTTCTTTGAGGGAGATGAAGAGAAATCACATGGGCAAAGGAATTGCCATACTCTGTACATTTGAAAGCACTCTCTTCAGTATAGATTTTATAATGAGCTATATAATTTGATGCATTTGAAAGGAACATGTCATGATCTGGACATTTGTATGATTCTTTTGTTAAATGGATTTTATGATGGTCTTTAAGTACTGATAATGTAGAAAACAACTTTCTGCATATTTTACACTTGCACATTTTTTCTTTAGTATGAACCACATTAATTCTGAAAATGTCTGAGCTGCTGTGGATATTGCTCTGTATAAATAAAATGCTGTTTGGCCAGTGGCCAGGCAGGAAGTATAGGCAGGACAAGAGAGAAGAGAATTCTGGGGTGGACAGACACCAACAGGCACTGCCATGACAAGAAGGATGTAAGCCGCGAGTCATGTGGCAAAGTATAGATTTATAGAAATGGGTTAATTTAAGATAGAAGAAGTAGATAACAAGAAGCCTGCCATGGCCATACAGTTTGTAAACAATATAAGTTTTAGTGTGTTTACTTGGTTGGCTCTGAGCATCTATGGGCCTGGTGGGTGAGAGAGATTTGTCCTGACTGTGGGCCAGGCAGAAAAACTCTAGCTGCACTGAGCATCTCCTGTAACTTCTCCTAAATTTCTTATGATTATGTCCAACACTGAATCTTGGCTTCCCCTCAAATTTTGATGGTTCGGGTGAAATACCATCTACATGCTTTGAATTTTGGTTGTTTCCATTCAGTGTGTCTTGAGTTATTTTGAATAGTTGAATGGAAATTGCAGGATCTGAATGGAAATGATGCAGAGTGAGCTTTGTGAGGAGAAGCTAGAGCTTCTCTATACTGTCAGGAATAATAGGGATGGGTACTACAAAAGGATCATTTCCATCAGCACCCAATTCATGTTTTCATTCTCAGATCTCCATGTCCAGAACTCCCTTATGTGTAATTCATCAAAGCTATTACTTTCAAAGTGTTCTGATATTTCTCTTTTGTGAGTATCTTATGTACATTCTTTTGTGAATGACTCATGAGCGGGATAACAAAACAGAGCTGGAAGAAATGAAAGGCAATTATTATCTAAATGTGTAGAATTAGACCAAAAATAATATATAAACTTTTTTTTTATAAAATGACACCAATATGTGAAAAGTAGCAAAAATATTAAATTAAAATCTTCAGCACTTCTTCCATAAGGAATTAATGTCCAAACATGATGACCATGGAGAAGGCCATTTTATTAACTTATATTTTATAATATGTAAAATTTGAAAAGATCTTCTTTAAGCATGTTATGTAACCAACAACTATAAATATAATTGTTAAAAAAAACAAAATGAAACTATTAAACATTATTAAAAATATTCTGTTCATTTGGAAATTGCATTATCAATTTAGATCAAAATATTCTTTCCAAACAGACAAGTGACAAAGTGATAGAAATAAAAATAGCATACATAAATTTTCTGTGATTAATTATTTAATACATGTTAATAAGTAGTTATAAAGGGAGAGCAATTTTTGAAAAGAAAAGAATAAAATGATCATGAAAAAATATGCCTATCAAGTCCACAGAGTTTTATGGACATGAGGAGAGAAAGTTTTAAAATCCTTATAATTACATTGATAATTCTATAGGTCTTTCAATTTTTCAGATGCCTAAGAATATCTTAAATTGATAAAAGACTTGTCTTTCATCTCAACATTTGGAAGGTAAAGGCAGAGGCAGAGGGAGAGGCAGGTGATTCTCTATGGTTATGAGGCCATCCTGATCTACATATTCAGTTCCTGGACAACCAGGGCTGCATGGTTACAAACCCTGTCTCAAAAAAGAGGAAAGGTGAGAAAAGTAAATTATATGTCCAGGCAATAAAAAATGCCAATAGAGTCAATTAGGCAAAGTTGCACTTTGCAACATTAAGATGGATGGGTTTCTCCCCTGTAAAGCTAGTTGTCAGCAAAGCAAACCTTGATCTTGGCCTCCATATGTTCTGTCCTAGTGTAACAGACTGATACAACCATCCCAGATGGCCCTTTGATGTGAATCACAGTCTGACTTTTTCTTATAGTGTTCTTCACTGACTTGTATGCAGACTACGAATGGTGGCCTGCATGTGTTACAATCTGTATTTTGTAAAAAGTTTTAGATGTCAAATAAGTTTCTATACAAAAACACACAAAAAAAGCCAGCTGGACAGTGGTGGCACATGCCTCTAGTCCCAGCACTCAGGAGACAGAGGGTTTAATCTCAGAACTCTGGGGGCAGAGGCAGGCAAATCTCTGTGAGTTCCAGGCCAGCATGGACTACAGAGCAAGTTCCTGGACAGCAAGGGCAGTTACACAAAGAAACTCTGTTTCCCCAAAAGCACCACATTGATAAAAGGCCTACTGAATAAAATTTATATTTTCAGAGTAAACTGAAATGTAGAATTCTATTTCAAACTAAAATATCATAACTCAGTTTACATGTGAAATTCAAAAATTCTTTTTTAAGTGTAAATTTAATTTTAATATAATTATATAATTTCATTTTAACATTATCCCAGCCACTTTCCCTCCAACTCCTCCCATATCCTCACATCAATAATATAACCTCCAGTTGATAATTGTTACAGTTATATATTTATGTAAATAGTTTTCAAGTATATATACAAAATATATAACGTCAGAATATTAGTCCAGCTTTATTGTTAATGACTATGTCATTTCAGGTCTCACAAGTTTGCATTAGACAAGCACTAACAGGCATAACCCATGGCAGATGGTAATTCTCCTGGTCACAGCATTCAACAGGTGTCTATAATTCTTTGTTTAGGGATTTGAGATAGAGGGACACTATGAATTGAGAAACAAAAATTTGGGACAATTTTTCAGTTATGATGGAAGGAAAGTTAGTACAATAGTTGCAAGAGAGACTAGCAATAACCTTAGACCAAGCATAAGAATCTTGATTCAAATATTCTGGTATAAAATATATATGTATTTTATGTGGGCATGCATATGACTAGATAGTCATTTTCAGAAACCTCTTTCCACTGTCTGTGTCCTGGTGATTGAACTCTGGTAATCAGATTTGCACCAAAGTATTTTTATTTCTCTGGACCACAGGAGAAATGTTTTGAAGAAATGTAGACAGCTGTACTTCTGTAGAATCTTGTTAAAACATGTATATATCTAAAAACAATTTAAATGTCTTTACTAAATGATGGTGTAGCCAATACCCAAACTTGAAATCATGTACCAACAAATAATGCTATATTGTTATTCCTTTAGATTTTTGCATCACTCATCCTTCACTAGAGAAGCTTATTATGGAAATTTTGGAGAACTAATCCCTACCTGGGATTCCTTTATCTTATTTTTTTTTTTGAGCTGAAGATCAAACCCAGGGACTTGCGCTTGCAAGGCAAGTGCTCTACCAATGAGCTAAATCACCAACCCGTGATTCTTTTATCTTAATCCTTGCATCAGGGTTCAGGCACATATGAATAAATGGATGCAGACAGAACATAAAGACAAGAAATGGTAAATGACTCTAGGGAAGTTTACAAATATTGTAGGAATAATGGCCACACAATTACCAAGTGTGTGACAGCAAGGCCAAAACCCACAGAGCTCACTACAGAAAAAAATCTCAGCTTGTAAAATGGAAAGTAGGCCAATAGTCACAACTTTTTGACAAGAACATGTGCAGTCCTTAGCTTCGATGAGTAAGAAAATTTTTCAATTGAGTAACCTCAGGGTATATCAATCATATTCAAAGCCTTGTGTTCAGAAATAGTTGGTCAGCAGATTTCTTCCTCAATTGCTTTAATGTATTTTCTGTTATTTATTTGATAGAGAGAATGAGATGAGATGTGGGAATCAGGACATTTGAGTGTGTTAAAGGGATGGTATGCAAGGGAGTAAAAGAAATAACAATAAATTGATCCAGATACATTGTAAAAATTTTCAATAAATACAGAAAGATAGTAGAATCAGTGTCATATAGGAGAAAAATGCAGACATTTATTGGAACACAAAATAAAGCACACATACATTGTCAAATTGCTATTAGCATTCTAAATTTCATCTAATCACTATTCTGAAGAAATTAGGGAAAAATCATGTAAAATTCTCTGTGTGCTTGATCCTAGTACACAACTTGAAATGAAATTCTCAGGTATCGCTTTTAATAAGGAGCTGAGCTAATCCAAATGAAGTTATTATTTCTTTGTACTCCACAGATGAACCAGTTTCTTCCAACTTACCTGAGTCTCTACCTTCTGCTTCCACTATGTTCATGATCCAGGGTTGTGTGTTCTGTTCAAGACAGGTGACTAGCTCTGGTTTTGATACAGAAAGAAAGGCCTGTGAATTAGAAGAGACATATGAACATTTTTTTACCATGATATGGAAAAGAGTCAGGATCTAACATAGGCTGTACTCACTGGATATGAAGTAAGACTCATAAATGGAGTCTTATTATTACATACTTGACAGCTGTTGTAGACTTTCAAGAAATGCATAATGTTAATTTTGTATACATTCAACTTTTTTTATACTACTCCATTACAAAAACAAAACTGTTGGAATCAAACTGTATTCACACATTATTGCTACTGTCTGACTGCAAAAATATTGAATTGAAGGAAGTATTAGGCTAAGTTAAAAGACCATTTAAAATAAGAAAATTTTCAGTTAATAATACACTCACCAATATGTAGAAATAATTGAAATTCATGGATAGAAAACATTTCAAAATACTAATACAAGTTTCTAGATATTTCTAGGGCTAAGCATCAATCATGAAGGAATTTGTTCTCACCTACAGAAACCAGGTTGCTGTAGTTCTCCTACATGACCTCTCTACAAATCTCTCTGAGAAGTGTCCAAGCATTCCCATTCCTCCTTGGAGAAATTGTTTGCCATGTCCTTGAAAGTCAATGGACTCTGAAGTGAAAATTCAATTGTTCTTTGTTATGATGGTTTGAGTCCTTTATTTGCCCCAGAAAAGAGTATTTAACTAAAGAATTTGCTGTGTTATCAGTAATTGATACGCAAGTTTCAAATGTTACATTTTTTTTTTCAAGACAGGGTTTCTTTGTGTAGCTTTTCACCTTTCCTGTATCTTGCTCTGTAGACCAGGCTGGCCTTGAACTCACAAAGATCCTCCTGTCTCTGCCTCCCAAGTGCTGGGATTAAAGGCATGCACCACCACCACCACCACCACCCGGCTCAAATGTTACATATCAATAGGCAGGATGTTGTGACTTTTTCATGAGATCAAAGTGCCAATATCTAAATATTTCATGAAATATGTACATTTTCTCAGGGATAATTAATGTCTGAAGTTGTCCACAATAGGAATTGATTTTCAACAATTCTCTAATATTATAAAATTTGTAAATATTTCAGATAATGAATTCATGTAGAAAAGTCATAGTGGAAAATAAAAGAGGCCGAAAGAGTGGGAAGCAGGATGTAGAACAGAAATGACACTGATAATAAAGAATTGATATTCAGAATACAATAAAAAATATAGTTTTCTTACAATGGGGAAGTATAGTTCAGGTTGAGAGTTTTGCAAATGAAGCATTTATGTGTGGAATGTCAACCTGTCCCTTCCTTGTACATGAATGTACCTGAGAACATGCCATCTGTCCTTAGCCATCTTTATGGATCCTGTCAGAAAGTTCATCTTAAAATTTAATCTTTCTGACATGATTCTGTGTGCAAAGGCAACATCACCTGTATTCCCTGAGAACACACACAGAAATCAGAAAGCAGATATAAAATGTCCCCAGTCAGTGACTTGTGCCACAGCATATATGCAGAAACCATAAACTTTTACAATAGATGAAAACTTAGTTTCTCCTTTCCTGCTTTGTGAGGGTACATTTTTCCTTCAGATCATGGAAATCTCTACAATCTGATATAAGGCTTCACTGTCCAGCTTTAAACTGTGCACAGGCATTTTGAATTACATCTCAACACAGCTGTAAGAAGTTGTAGTGACCCATTCCTCACATTCCATTCCCTGAGATCATTCATTAAAAACAAACAAACAAACAAACAAAAAAACCTGACAACTCTATCTGAAATAGTGAGTGGAATCTGAGGGGTAGCCACAGCAGAAAGTATTTCTCACACTGGTAAGTAATATACTTACCTATACCCATGTCACAGCAGGGAATTGTTACCTCACCAATGTCTCCAATGAGGCATTCCTTTTAGTTTCCAGGTTTCATTTTAAAATTCCACCATTTCACAGTTTTGCAGTGAGATCAAATGTTTAGATTCTCATTTAAGTTTATTTTAAACAGTGAATATGCGTCTTGTGGATTCACCTGCAAATGCTGTATCTAAATGATGACATCTGTGCACTCAGTTTAGCACTTTTGGTTGTTAATGAAGACACTTCAATTCCAACCACCTAAAGTTTCCTTGTTGAAACTTTGATTGCTTGTGAAATACACATAAATATAAATACACTTTGCCAACTAGTTCTCCCTCAGTTCATCTGTTAAAAAAAATGTACTAAATAACCATAGGATGTAATATTGCATCAGCTCCCAGGGGAGTAACACTGCAAGTTCACTGTAAGATTAGTAGCTAGCAAAGAGGAATGATGGAATAGACTCTTTGAATCTAGTCACAAAACAGTATAGTAAACAAAAGAATAATTGCATGATAGGATAATTTTATACCACCATTTGATGGGAAAATTCTATTTGGAAGTTTGTATTACATTTAAACACTTCAACTTATTATATAAAACAATATATGTCTTTCATAGAAATAATACTCTAAACATCATCCATTGACACATCCATCTTTTTTTCATAGCGCCACTTTCTCAGAACAGTCTATATTGAGCAAAAAGAGCCCTGGGCAAAAGAATAAGGGAACATATTTTCTTTCTCATCCATATGACCCAATTCCATTTGTAGTAGGACATGGATATGCATATATTTTTATATCAAATGTTTATACTATACATTAATGCAGAGAATTTATTTTGAAAAAATAAAATGAGAAAACAGTGGAGAGCAGCACACATACATGTGACATACATTTAAAGAAACTTTACCTTGACAAACCCATCAGAAAAGGAAAAATTAAAGCCTTTTTAAACTGAGATGTAATGTAAGGGTTTGGGATCACCACAAAAGAAGCATTCATCAGTAAACAGGCAACAAATCTCACCTCTATACACACATTTACCTGAGAAAAAGCCATCACTCTTTCCCTTTCCTTCTGGATCCTCTCAGAAAACTTTATCCCAAAATTTCCCCTTCCTGATAATATTTTGGGTTTTAATGCAGAAAAGGATTGTATATTTTCGACCATGCTAAGAGACTGGAAGGCAGAATCAAAAAGCTCATCTGTGTACTACAGGAGAGCAGATATGTAGAACAACATGACCTTCCAGAGGCAAACAAAACTGAAGGTTCTGCTTTCATACATGCCAGCAGGTAGGCTGTTTGGCTCACATCATGACTTTCTTAAATACAGACTGGCTACATGTTTAAATTGATGTGCTGGAGCTAACAGAGTCAGGTTAGTCTTTCAATTGAGGCTGAGCACAGCTGACATTGAGAAGCATTAAGGAAACTCACATTCTCTTTCTTTGGGGTGGGTGATTAAAGCAAAATGAAGTTCCATGGAGGATATAAGACAACACCTGTGTGGTAGTCACAGACATAAGTAATTCTTCAAGTGGGTTAAAAAAAAACTAGTTGCTTGTGTTCAAGAATCATAAAGGCAATGTGTTTCCCTTTAAAGTCGCCATCAACTTTTCCCATTGGTTAAAATGATATAATATGTAATACTAAGATTCTGAAACTATGCCATGAGACTCAAGATTAAAACCTTTCACAGATTTATTTTCACAGTGACATTACTTCACCCAGGGTCACTATTAAATAACTATGGGTAAAAAAAATAATGAGAAGAACCAGGTGATATTCTTTCCAATATGAGAGTTCTCAGGAATCCTCTAGTACTTTAAGATTTTAGTGAAGAAAACTAAATTCCATTTGCTAACATCATTGTTTTGTTGGCAATTATATTTAAGGATGTTTTGAAAAACAAGAATTCATTAATTTAATTACAAAAGGAATGTAGTGAACAATCCCTGGAAGTGACATTGACTATGTAGAATTGTATACATATACTCAGTTTATCTCTGTTTTCTACATGAAGTGCATAGTAATTACTCAAACTCCCCATTAATATTTGGAAGTAACTAGGCAAAAATTTAATTTTTGTCTATTTCTTGCATAAAGGTAAGGTATTTACTCAAAACAAGGCTGTATGACATGCATGTCTCTCTGCAGAAATGAAGAATGCACAGGAACTCCATTATGTTGTTAAAACTTCAATATTCAGTTTTTAGTTATTACAACCTATGCATAGTTTTTCTTTTCCTTTTTTATATGTGTGTATTTAGACATTGACATACATAAAAATCAATAAATGTGTTAAGAGTTTTACATGGTATGATAGAACACAGAAAAGCTTTTACCTGGCTATAACATTAAAGTTCAACAACACTCAATTATCAGCCTTACGTCCTAGGATATATTATGATATAGAATTTCTTTTATTTATTGACTAAATTAATTGTGTTATCATCATATTCCCTTTATAACTTTCTTAGTCATTTTTCTAATGCTATGTTTTATTCTCTTTATCATTAAATTGTTTCATATAAAATAAATGCTTTTAAAATCTTAATATAATAATGTGAATTTCCTATTTAAAATATTTAACATATTAATCCTGGAATGTATTTTATGAAATGACATTTATGTCTCAATTTTGACTATTATATCCTAATACCTATTCTTGCTTCATCAACATATTCAGTGTAAGGATGAAACAAATCCCCCATCAGTCTAATACCCTATTAAAAAGAATTCAAAATTCAACCAAGTATATGACAGTTCAACTTATTGTGTCTTCTTAAAATCCTTTAAATTTTTTTCACTGTCCAAGAAGTCTCCATTTTAAAGGATTAAAAGCCCATTGTTTTGTACAATTTTCTGTGATTCAGAACTTATGACTAGATTTGAATGATTAGTCAATTTCACATGAATGTACACAGCTCATGCTTTGTTATAGCTTTTGCAGACCAGAATGTAGAGACTCTCAATTTTTTTGTGATTTTTGTTTATGATGATTTTGTTTATTTTGATGTCAAATAGATCTCTTTGCTGTAATTTGCCTTTATTATGTTTAGGTATGTTCCCTGTATTCCTGATCCTTCCAAACCTTCATCATGAAGGGGTGTTGGATTTTGTCAAATGCCTTTTCAGCATGTAGTGAGATGATCATGTGGTATTTTTCTTTGAGTTTGTTTATATGGTGTATTACATTGATGGACAAGTATGTTGAACCACCCTTGCATCCCTGGGATGAAGCCTACTTGATCATGGTAGATAACTGTTTTGATGTATTCTTGGAGTCTGTTTGCCAGCATTTTATTGAGTATTCCTGCATTAATGTTCATGAAGGAGATTGGTCTGTAGTTCTCTTTTTTTGTTGCATCTTTGTTTGGCTTAGGAATCAGGGTAATTGTAGCCTCATAGAAGGAGTTTGGTGATGTTCCTTCTGTTTCTATTGTGTGGAACAATTTAAAGAATATTCGTATTAAGTCTTCTTTGAAGATCTGGTAGAATTTTGCACTGAAACCATCTGGTCCAGGGCTTTTTTTGCTTGGGAGACTGATTCTATGTCCTTAGGGTTATTGGACTATTTAAATTGTTTATCTGGTCTTGATTTAACTCAGGTATGTGGTACCTATCCATTTCTTTTAGATTTTCCAGTTTTGTGGAGTAGAGGTTTTTGAAGTATGACATGATGATTCTCTGGATTTCCTCATTGTCTGTTGTTATGTCCCCCTTTTCATTTCTGATTTTGTTAATTTGGATTCTCTCTCTCTCTCTCTCTCTCTCTCTCTCTCTCTCTTTCTCTCTGTCTTGGTTAGTTTGGATAAGGGCTTGTCTCTATTGTTGATTTTCTCAAAGAACCAACTCTTTGTTTCATTAATTTTTGTATTGTTCTCCTTGTTTCTATTTTATTGATTTCAGTTCTCAATTTGATAATTTCCTGGCATCTATTCTTCCTGGGAGACTTTGATTCTTCTTGTTTTAGAGTTTTCAGGTGTGCTCTTAAGTCACTGGAGTGAGATTTCCCCAACTTCTTTATGTGGGCATTTAGTGCTATGAATTTCCCCCTTAGCACTGCTTTCATAGTGTCCCATAAGTTTGGGTATGTGGTGTATTCATTTTCACTGATCTCTAGGAAGTCTTTAATTTCTTTCTTTATTTCTTCCTTAACCCATTGGTGATTCAGTTGAGCATTATTCAGTTTCCATGAGATTGTAGGTTTTCTGTAGTTTTTGTTGTTGAAATCTAACTTTAAGCCATGGTGGTCTGATAAAATGCAGGAGGTTATTCCAATTGTTTTGTATCTGTTGATATTTGCTTTGTGGCCAAGCAGGTGGTCGATTTTAGAGAAGGTTGCATGGGGTGCTGAGAAGAAGGTATATTCTTTCTTGTTCAGATAGAATATTCTGTAGATATCGATTAAGTTAAGTCCTTTATTTCTCTGTTAAGTCTCAATTTGGCAGATCTGTCCAGAGGTGAAAGTGGGGTGTTGAAGTCTCCCACTATTAATTGTGGGGTTTTATATGTGATGTAAGCTTTAGTAATGTTTCTTTTACATATGTGGGTGCCTTTGTGTTTGGGGCATAAATGTTCAGAATTGAGACTTCATCTTGGTGGATCTTTCCAGCAATGAGTATGTAATGTCCTTCATGATCTCTCTTGATAGATTTTGGCTTGAAGTCTATTTTGCTGGATATTAGGATGGCTACACCAGCTTGCTTCTTAAGACCATTTGATTGGAAAGTCTTTTCCCAGTCTTTTATTCTTAGGTAGTGTCTATCTTTGAATTTGAATTGTGTTTCTTGTATGCAGCAGAAAGATGGGTCCTGCTTTCGTATCCACTCTCTTTGTGTCTTTTTATAGGTGAATTAAGTTCATTGATATTAAGGGATATTAATGACCAGTGGTTGTTCATTCCTGTTATTATTATTATTTATTTATTTATTTTGGTGGTAGTGTGTCTGTACGTCTCTTCTTTGGGGTTTACTGCTGTGGTGTTATCTATTGCCTGTGTTTTCGAGGGTGTATCTTATTTCCTTAGGTTGGAATTTTCCTTCTAGTGCTTTCTGTAGGGCTGGATTTGTGGATAAGTATTGTTTAAATCTGGCTTTGTCTTAGAATATCTTGTTCACTCCATCAATGATGATTGAAAGTTTTGCTGGGTATATTAGTCTAGGCTGGCATCCATGGTTTCTTAGTGTCTGCATTATATCTGTCCAGGTCCTTCTGGCTGTCAAAGTCTCCGTTGAGTAATCGGGTGTTAATCTGATAAATCACTTGGCCTGTTTCCTTTGCTGCTCTTAATATTTTTTCTTTATTCTGTACATTTAGTTAATTATGTGCCAAGGGGACTTTTTGGGGGGTCTGGTCTGTTTGGTGTTCTATAGGCTTCTTGTATCTTTATAGGCATTTATAGGCATTCTTTAAGTTGGGAAAGTTTTCTTCTATGATCTTGTTAAATATATTTTCTGTGCCTTTGAGTTGGTATTCTTCTACTTCCTCTATCCCTGTTATTCGTAGGTTTGGTCTTTTCATGGTGTCCCAAATTTCTTGGACATTTTGGGTCATGACTTTGTTGGCTTTAGTGTTTTCTTTGACTGATGAATCTATTTCTTCTATCATATCTTCAACACCAGAGATCCTCTCTTCCATGTCTTACATTCTGTTAGTTAGACTTGCATCTGAAGTTCCTGTTCATTTACTCAGATTTTCTGTTTCCAGCATTCCTTCTGCTTGTGTCTTCTTCATTTTTTCTATTTCCCTTTTCAGGTCTTGGAATGTTTTCCTCATCAGTTTCGTTGCTTTTCATGATTTTCTTTCAGGGACTTATTGTTTTCTTCTGCTTTATTTGTCCTTTCCTCTAGGTTTTTTATAGTGTTCTTCCCATTTTTTGTTTGTCTGTTTCTCCACTTCATTTTTGATTTCTTCTATACAAGGCTCTAGCCTCTTCATGATGTTATTTATAAGGTTGTTTTCTTCTGCTTCTTCCATTTTGTGATGTTCATGTCTAGCTGTTGGAGGAGGGCTAGGTTCTGGTGATGCTGTATTGCTCTTTATTTTGTTGTATGTACTTCTGCCTTGATGTCTGCCATCTCCTTGTGGATCCATTCTTGGTCTTATCAGCGCACTTGGTCCAGAGAGAGTTCACAGATTTAGGGAGCCTCTCTCTGGTCCAGATGAAAACTCTGGGCCAGATGGGGTCTCTGGTCCAGATGAGGGTGCTAGCCAGATGGGAGCTGGGGACTGGTCTCTAAGTCTCAGGAAGTGGATGGGATCTCCATATCTTGTCCAGATGGGAGCTCCAGGGCGAGATGGGAGCTGGGGGCTCATCTCTGAGTCTCAGGAAGTGGCTGGGGTCTTGGGCAGATGGGTGTGGGGGCAGGGTGTGGAGATTTCAGGGCCTGCCTGCAGTCTTGGAAGAGGAGAACCTTCCCGCAGGCCCTGCCAAATGGCCAGAAACTGGGCCCAAGTTGGTCAGGTCTTCCATTTTTTGGTTTTGTTTTGTTTTTGTTTTTGAGACATGGTTTATCTAGTTTTCGTGCCTGTCCTGTATCTTGCTCTGTAGACCAGTCTGACCTCGAACTCACACACATCCCCTTGGCTCTGCCTCCTGAGTGGTGGCATTAAAGGTGTGCATCACCACCACCTAGCATAGCTGGGATTGCTTCACAATTTTCTGTGGATTTCAACAGTGGCTTTACAAGTTTGCACCTATGACAGGAAAGAATCACTTTCTCTATGTCCTTGCTATAATTAGCTGTTGTGTTATTGATCTTAATGAGTCTGACAGGTGTAAAATGAAAGCTCAAAGTACTTTTGATATGCCTTTACCTGATGACTAAAAATGCTGAACTTCTCAGTTACTCAAGACTCCTCTACAGAGAATTCAGTTTAGAGATGTACCCCATTATAATTGGATTATTTGGTTTGTTGCTGTCTAGTTTCTTGAGTTCTTTATTATCTTGAGTGAGGTAACCCAGAAACACATAGACAAACATGGCATAATCACTTATATATGGATATTAGAAGTTAAGTAAAGTACAATCACAGTAAACACAGTTAATCACAGTACAATCCATAGATGCAGAGAGGCTAAATAACAGGAATGGCTCTAGGAGAGATGCATGGATCTTCCTGAGAAGAGGAAGTAGAATATATATTGTGGGTGCACTTGAAACAGGTGTGGATGGGAACAGGAAGGGTCAGGTGAGTAAGGAAGGGACAGATGAGGAAAAGACAGGGAGAGATGACTGGAATAGAGAAGATTTTAGCAGGGGACATGGAAACATTGCAGTTCAAAATTCCTGGAACCTTTCAGTGTGTCCATAGTGAGGACTCCCAATAATTAAGAAAACTGAGGCTTAACTAGCTATTTTGATAACCACATAAGACTCCTTGTGGTTGGGTGGGCACACCAAGCCAGATACAAAACATTCAGCTGACACCTGTCCTGCCTGCAAGATATGCTGGGGCAAAGAATAAAAGAGAAAGAAAGAGCGTAGGTCAAAAGCAGAAAAATATAGTAAACTTTAAATCAAAAGACCAAAGGAAACTCAGCCAGGAAAAGTATTATTTTGACCAATGTTAACCAACTACCTAAAATTCTATGTGTGTAGAAATTAACATAGACTTCATAACTCCCAAAAATTAATTCCAAGTGACCTTAAACTGTTACATTTCTGACAATCCAGCTACTGATATTTCTTCCAAACAGACTTAAACTCTAGAGCTCTCTTTGCAAATGGAGGTAATCTCACTCTATGTCTCTGCAGACTCTCATGTATCCTTGGGGTTTCAGGCAAACCCAGCCCCACTGATGCCTAATCACAAAACAGTGTAAAAGAATAATTTAATGTGTATTTACAAGCATATGGGTTATGGCACATGATATGGAATCTGCCCTATGTACCTGCCCAACAACATGCAAACCTGAAATATATCTGCTGCTCAGAAACTTCTTTTCTCCCCTGTGTAGTGTGAATCTTAAAGGTTCTTATTAATAAAATCAAACCTAAGGCCAGTTATTAGGGTGAACGCAGGAAGATCAGAGATGCAGAACAAGCCACAGATACCTCACCTTGCCAGTTCCTTAGCTTGTCTTGTTTCCTTAGACTGGAAGCTTCTGAGTCCTCATCTAGAATGGAGCTCAGCTGAACTGTGTTGCTCCAAAGCCTAAAAGCTTAACCAGCCAAATGCTTCCAGTTTCTGCTCTTCACACCTTATATAGTCTTTCTCTTTCAGGCCCCACTCCCTGGTATTAAAGGCTCACTTTCTGGGATTAAAGGTGTATGTCACCATGCTGGCTATATCCTTGAACACACAGAGATTCACCTGGCTCTGCCTCCCAAGTGCTGGGATTAAAGGCATGCACCATGACCACCCAACTTCTGCTATGACTTACTCTTCCCATTTTCTAGCCACCATTTGTGGCTCTGTATCTAGTGGCTGTCTGTTCTCTGACCCCAGATAAGTTTATTACCTGAATAATATTTTTGGGAACACAATACCACACCCCTGGAACTGGACTTCCTTGAATCAGGTTGAGACTGGTGTCAAAAGTTTTAAAACATTCTAATCATGTATTAGTGAAGGAGGATCCCCAACATTTTTTCTACCAGTTGCTAAACTATTTATAACATTTGTAAGACAAACTTGAAAGTAGAGTGCAATGATCAGAACTTCTGAAAATTAGATCTTCAGTTTTCCAATCTGTTTTCCCACTGCTCACTAAAAGCAAAGCCTATATGTGCACACTGGACACATATATTACAAGAACCACAGCTTTCTATAGACAGTTTTGCAGAGCTTTCCCCACTTCACAAAAATCTATATTCAGAGAGCCTCAGAGAAGGATCACTGCCAGATAACCACATGGGCCAACAGTCTGGCTCATGGTCCATCCAAGTCACAAAAGCTCTGACAGCTCCCGCAGAACTGCTTCTTTAGGAGTGGGGTCAGTGTTCCACACACTCACCATGACATGGCTTGTGTTCTCACTCACAGCTCCCTACAGCAGAGCCAGAAGATAATCCTAGCAAGGACCTACAAGCTACCTCCCACTGGATACTCCTAATTGCTAAGAATTCCCAGGGTCTCACATTATCTAAGTCCACCCAGCTCAGATTCAGAACAGTATTAGCTTCCCCTCTGGGTAATCAGAGATCAAATGTCAGACAGAACAGGCCTTCCCAGCTCTGCCCTTCTACCCTAGGGGCAGGCAGGACCCTAATCTGAGAAATTTGGATTTTAGTAGAAATTCTTCCATTCTCCCAGAGTACTTCTGGCTTCTCTTTCAGGATACATTCCTTTGTGTACAAATTCATGTATACACAGATTGTCTAGTGGTGCCAACCCTTTGCATCATAGCTGGGAAGTATGAAGCCAAATTATGTCACATTCAAATAGTAACTGTAATTACTGTGTAACTGTTAATAAAGAAAAACAGGTCAGGAATTAGAAAACAATGAGTCATCAATGGTAGGGCTTGTAGGAAAGAGACTAGGGCATGGTGCAATGTAGATGTAATTCTGAACAGTTTTATTAAGTAAGAAACACAGAGCCAAATGCAGAGTTATAAGCCCAAGAGGTCAGAGCAGCAGCCACAAGCTAAGACTAAGACTGCCTTCTTTTTTTAAAATTTATTATTATTATTGTTTATTATTATTATTATTATTATTATTATTATTATTATTATTATTATGTGTTTTAATTTTACACATCAGCCATGGGTTCCCCTGTCCTCCCCCCTCCCACCCCTACATTCTCATGTCCTCCAGGACCATGAAACCCCTGGGGATTCATTTAAACTTGGTGGATTCAGTACAGGCAGGTCCTGTCACCTACTTCCAGGCTGAGCATGTATCCCTGTGTAAGCCCAAGGTTCCAAACAGCCAGGTAATGCACTAAGGACAGGTCCCGGTCCCACAGCCTGGATGCCTCCCAAACAGTTCAAGCTATTCAATTGTCTCACTTATCCAGAGGGCCTGATCCAGCTGGGGGCTCCACAGCCATTGGTTCAAAGTTCATGTGCTTCCATTCAATTGGCTATTTGTCCCTGTGCTTTTTGCAATCTTGGATTCAAGAATTCACTCTCTTACAGTCCCTCTTCTTTCTTGACAGTTGGACACCTGGAGCTCCACCTGAGACCTGGCTGAAGATCTCTGCATCCACTTCCATCAGTTATTGGATGAGAGTTCCAGCATGACTGTTAGGGTGTTTGGCCATCTGATCACCAGACTAGGTCAGATCAGGCTTTCTCTTGACCATTGCCAGTAGTCTACAGAGGATGTATCATTGTGGATTTCTGGGGACCTCTCCAGCACTCTGCCTATTCCTGTTCTCATGTGGTCTTCATTTATCATGGCAAGACCGCCTTCTTAATCCTCACTGTTGCCGACATCCTTCCCCTCAGAAAGAGACCGACTTCCTGTGTGTCTATCTTTTTATTGACTTTCTGTTCTGCCTTCTCATTGGTTGTAAACCCAACCACATGACCTCCTCGTCACTGCCTGTCTATACAGACTTAAAAGTCTCTATGGTTGGTATTGAGATTAAAGGCATGTGTCTCCAAGCTGGCTATGTCCTTGAACACATATACTCTGCCTGTCATATGATCTTATTAAGGATGTGTGCTACCACTGTCAGACTTCTGCTAAATGGCTTGTTATTAGCTCTGACCCCCAGGCAACTTTATTTATTAACATACAAATAAAAACACATTTCAGCACAAATAAAATATCACCATTCTAGAATATCACTATTCTAATAAAAAGAAAAAAGGAGAAAAGTTATGACTAATATAAAAAAAACTATATGCAAAAAGTACAATAACTATATATAATATATACAAGAAATAAATACCTAAACAAATTCTAGTCCATTTGCATTTGACAAATTCAGAGAAAATAATTGCATTATCTATCCTGTCTTGGTAAGTCCATAATATACCTAATTCACTTTCTATCCTAACTTATATTACTAAAAGAACCATCTTATAATGTCTTTCAAATTTATAGACTTACACCTCTTTAGTGAGTTTCTTTTCTGAAATTCTTAACAAGAAAAACTATAATGATAACTATCTAATCTTCAACTCTAACTCTAACTATAATTATCTAAACTTCAACTCCCTCAGAGACCCAAGAAGGAAATGATATTACCTAACAAAAATAAAATCAGGAAGTGCATGCAAGTGGCTTCCAAAAACTATGAGTTAACAGAAACAGCCAGCTCCCTGCACAGTCACCCGAGGTATCACCACAGCATTGGGGAATCATCTTCAGACTATAGGCTTGGAGTATCTGACAGACTCATTTGTGAACTAGGATGTATACAAGGCCAACAGTTCTACCTCACATTTGGTGAGAGCAGTCCATGTCCCAGAAACATCTGAATTCCACTAGTGTCTTGTCATGATTCAGGATTTTAAATTCTGGAAATTGTTGATTTTTTTAAATTGAGCTATCCATTCTTCTTGGCTTCTGTGTGTGGCTTCATCTCAGCATCCTGTTTTTCTCTGGATCCTTTTCTTCTCAGCTTGTGGGTGGTTTCAACTCTTTTATTAAATGCCAGTCTACCATTGAGAAGTTAGACTCCATCATCTTAGTTATTCTCTCAAGAATAACTGTTTTAAGCCAGGCAGTGGTGGCCCACGCCTTTAATCCCAGCATTCGGGAGGCAGAGGCAGGCGAATCTGTTAGTTCAAGGCCAGCCAGGTCTCCAAAGTGAGTTACAGGGAAGGTGTATAGCTACACAGAGAAACTGTGTCTCAAAAAAAAGAAAGAAAAGAAAGAAAGAAAGAAAAAGAAAAAAGCTGGGCTTTGGTGGTGCATGCCTGCAATCCCATCACTCAGGAGGCAGAGGCAGGTGGGATCTCTGTGAGTTCGAGCCCATCCTGGTCTACAGAGCTAATCCAGGACAGGCTCCAAAGCCACAGAGAAATCCTGTCTCAAAAAACCAAAAAATAAAATAAAAATAAAAGTAACTGTTTTAGCTTGTTTCCACTGCACACCAGAAGCTATCAGTCCACTGCCTATTGTTCAGCTGCCTTTGCAGAAAAGGGCACTGTACTTTTTCTGGATTGTAAAGGCCACTTCAGAGATGGTGCCATATTGTCCTGGCATCAGAGGATGCCTTTTGTTAAAGCCACAACCACAGTTGTCTTGGCAAGAATCGGTAGTCCTTTGTTTCATGTCCTGTCTGTCCTGTTTGTCAGCAGTCAATTTGAGGATACTTTGCTGTCCAGTGGCTAACTTTTGCTACAATGAAAGTTAACTCCATATGCAATTTCTTTAACTCACATATCCTCTCTGAAGTAGATTGGTACTGCCAGGAGCTGACATGTCTCATAGGTATAAAAAAGAAAAATTTTTCTAAGTTATTAAAACATTTTAAATGTTTTAAATTTCTGAAGGGTTTGAAGATTCTAACTGAGGTAAGATAGTACTTGATCCCCCTGGTTCCTACAATCCTTCCTCCCTCTATTCTTGCTCATAAAAACTCACAGAGTCTTAACCAGCAACCAGTAAGTCTGGACCAAACTTGGCCCTTAACACATATGTAACAATTTTGTGGTTTGTCTATTTGTAGAACTCTTAACAACGGGAGAAAGGGCTGTCCCCTAATTATATAGTTGTCTCTTTAGAGCCTATTCCTCTCCCTGGATTGTCTTGCCTAGTGTAATTATATGGGGAGGTACTTTGCCTTAGAGCAAATTGATATGTCATGCTTTGCTGATGTGCATTGGAGGCTGGACCCTTTCTTCACTGAGACAGAGGAGGAGAAGATTGGAGTGTGGATAGGTGTTGGGGAAAGAATTGGAAAAAAGTCAGGAAGGGAAACTGCAGTCAGGACATAAAATAATCAGTAAATTATTAATTCTTAGGAGAATAGAGAATATAAACACACATGCAAAAAGAAAAAGAAGATGTTGTTGGTACATTGACTACTGATGAGTCTCAGTGTAGGATAGTCATTCTTAACCTTCCTAATTCTGTAATGTTTTAATACAGGTCTTCATTTCTTTGGTGACACTAAACTACAAAATTACATTCATTGCTATTTCATAAGTGAAATTTCCTGCTATGAAATGTAATGTAAATATCTGATATTTGATGATCTGTGATGACCCTTGATTAAAGGTCATTGGACACCTCAAGGGGATCATGACCCACACACATGTTGAGAACTGTTGTTGTATGATTACTATAAACTAATTTTGTAGAGAGATATACAAATAAACAAGATGTAACTTATTCTTCAAATATTGTTAAGTGAATTTCAAGCTAGACACCAGGTAGACTAGTATCTTTGAACACATCTCCAAAATTGGCAAAATGATTCCTCAAGTAATCTACAAAAATATTTTGGCAACTGCTAAAATGAGCATTCTATTCAAGTAAATGAAGTTCCTGTGCATTCTTCATTTTGGCACAGAGACATACACATGACACAACCCTGACTCTAGGATATAAGTTTTCTTAATTCAAGAAAGTAAAAATAAATAAATAAATGAGTTTTTCCCCAAATTCCTAATGTTAATGAGGTTTTTGAGTAATTACTATGCAATTAATGGAGAAAACAAAGATAAACTCAGCATGTGTGTAGATTTCTAAATAGTCTATGTCACTCCCAGAGATTATTCATTATATTCCACTTATAATTAAATTAATGAAGTCTTGTTTTGCAAAGAGACCTTAAATATGAGGGCATTTTGTAGTCATCAATACATTTTAAATTGTCAACACAAACAATGATATTAGAGAATGGAATTCATTTTTCTTCACTAAAATCTTAAGTTAGTACAGGTTTCCTTAGAACTCACATATTGTAAAGAATTCCACCTGGTTCTCCTCATTTTTCTTCCATATTTAGTTAACAGGGACTGTGGGTAAAGTAATATCACTGGGAAAATACGTTTGTGAAAATTTAAATCATGATCCTCACTGCAAAGTTTTGCAATCTTAGTATTATAAATTGGATCATGGACAACAATGGAAAAAATTAATTGCCTTCATGCTTCTTGGACACAAGCAACTAGATTTTTTTTTGGGGGGGGGGGTTCTTTTGTTTTTTTTGAGACAGGGTTTCTCTGTGTAGCTTTGTGCTTGGTAGACCTCAAACTCACAAAGATCTGCCTGACTCTGCCTCCCGAGTGCTGGGATTAAAGGCATGCACCACCACCGCTGGGCAAGTTTTTACCCAGTTGAAGATTTACTTTCATCTGAGATACTCCACAGATACTGTCCGTTATCCTCCATGGAAGCTTCATTTTGCTTTAATCACCCAACCCATAGAAAGAATGTGAGGGTCCTTAAGGCTTCTCAATGTCAGCTGAGCTCGGCCTCATTTTGAAATGAAAATTTGACTCTGCTAGCTCTAGCAAGTCAATTTAACCATGTTGATAGGTCTGTCCTAAAGTAGTTCATGCTGGCCAAACAGCTTACCTACATGAATGCATGAAAATAGAACCTTCAGTTTTGTGTGCCTCTAGGAGCCCATGTTGTTCTACATCTCTGCTCTGTTATAGTACACAGAGGGAGCTTTTAGATCCTGCCTTCCAGTCTTTTAGTGTTGGTAAAAAGTACTTTGGGCTTTCCCTGCTTTGAAATCAAATTATTATCAGCAAGGTGAAATTTTGAGATAAAGTTTCCTGAGAGGATCTACACAGAAGGGGAAAGAGAGATGGCTTTTTCTCAGGTAAATGTATGAATGGAGTGGATATGAGACATATCGACTGTTCTCCTAGAAATGCTTCTTTTGCAGTGGTTCCAAACCTTTACATCACCTCTCAGTTTTTACAAGGCTTTATTTTTCTTTTTCTGAAGTGGTTGTCAATAGAATCTTTTAAATGCATGTCCCATGTATGCTTCTTTCCACTGTTTTCTCACCATTTTTAGCATAAATTATCTCAGTTAATGCATAATGTAACCTTTTTGTATACAAAAAGAACATGCATACACATGTCCTACTTAGAATGGAGTTTCGTCATTTCATATGAATGAGAAAGAAGCCGTGTTCAATGATCCTTTGGCCAGGTAGCTTTTTCCTCAATATAGACTATTCCAAGAAAGAGGCGCTATGAAAAAGGATGGCATGTCTGTCTTCTTGTCAATGTGTAATGTTTAATATTGAAAGACATACTGTGTTATATACTAAGATGAACTTATTTAAATGTAATACAAACTTCCAAATGGAATTTGTCAGTCATAAGGTGGTGGGAAATTATCCTATCAGGTGAGTTTTCTTCTGTTTATTGTTCTGTTTTGTAACTAGACTAGATTCAAAGATTGCATTCCTTTGTTTCTCTTTGTTAGCTACTAACATTACAGTGAACTTGCAGTGCTCTTCTGTTTGGCTGACACCTGCTAACAATCAGTCCCTGTGAGATGAGGCAATATCATGTTATATAGTACATTTTTTAAACAAATGGACCAATAGAGAACTGCTTGACAAAGAGTACTTATATTTAGGTGGATTTCACAAAGAATCAAAAACTTTCAACAAGGACAATTTAGGTGGTTGGCGTTGAAGTGTCTTCATTAACAAACAAAAGTATTAAGCTGGGTGCAGGGATGCCATTGTTTAGATACAGCATTTGCAATGGAATCCAAAAGAAGCATTTTCACTGTTTAAAATAAACAAGAGAGAATCTAATCATTTGTTTTGCTGCAAAACTATAAAATGGTGTAATTTAAGAATGGATCATGGAAACTAAAGGGGAATACCTCATTGGAAACATTGATGAAGTACCAATTTCCTTCTGTGCCTTGGCTGTAGGCAAGTATATTACATACCCGGGTGAGAAATACTTTAAGCTGGGGCTAGCCCTCAATTCCATCCACTATTTCAAATTCAGGTGTCAGTTATGCTTTAATTAACAATCTCAGGGAAATGGAATGAGAGGAAGGGTCACTACAACTTCTTACTGCTGTATTTAGACTCAATTTAAAATGTCTGTGCACAGTATAAAGCAAGGTACAGAAGACACATATCCAGGTTGTAGAAATTTCCATGATCAGAAGAAATAATGGACTCACCCAAAGCAGGAAAGGAGAAACTAAGTTTTGATCTGTCTGTAAAAGTTCATGGTTTCTGCACCTCTGCTGTGGCACAAGTTACCAGATGGGGTCTCTGAGTGTGGTAGCAGGAAATGCAGTTGCTGCTGCCTTTGCACAGAGAATAGCATTAGAAAAGTGAAACTTTAAGATAAATTTCCTGATTAGATCCATAAGAAAAGGGACAAACAGAATGCATATTCTCAGGTAAATGTAGGCACAAGGATGGGACAGGTTGATGACATTCTACACATAAATGCTTCATCTGCAGAGCTCTCAACCTTCACTATATTCCCTCATTCTGGAAAACTATATTTTAATGTTATTATATCTTTAATATATATTTTTTATTATTACTGTCATCTATGTTCTTCATCCTGCTTTCTAAACTTTCTTGCCTCTATTATTTTCCAGTATCATGGGGTTCTGGGACTGTGTCTGCTTGTCTGGTGTGAGTGATGTCTGAATTCTGCTTATCAGGTACAGCTTTGGGTGTAGTGAAGTTAATGACTAAGCTGTTTTTACATGTCTAAGATACCTTTTTTTAAAAAATATGCTCATTCCAATTAGGCTTCTGATTCACATATACATTTCACCATGAATAACAAATAATAGACCAGTAAGCCTTGGAATTAATAATGGTATGGCTGTTCATTTGCCCCTGAAAAATTGGGAAAATAAAAATTTAACTTGTACTAGTTATTGGAAGCAAAGTTATGAAGCAGGCATCTCAAAAACCATAACTGATAGTAAAGAAGGACCTCATTAGCCTCTATGTCTAATTTGACAAGGAGGAACTTTGTCCTTCTCACATTGGGTTAAATGTAAGCTGAATACTTCATGTAATCTATCATGGGGCCTTAGTGGGCCCTACCAAAATTTTCATGGTCTAATAAATTATGGTATAGAAACAAACTTATACTCTTAGCCTTTCTCAATAGTATGAGTACATTTATTCCTCACAGAGGAGTACATATCATACATCCTTGTAAACATTAATTCTTAGTGCCTATGGTAGTCTGGATGGAATTTCCCCCCATAAACTCATAGAGATTGGTACTATTGGAAGGTGTGGCTTTGTTGAAGGAAGTGTGTCATTGTGTTTGGGGGTGGACTTTGAGGTCTCATATATGTTCAAACTATGTCTAATGTCCCAGACTACTTCCTCTCACCTTCGTGTCAAGATGTAAATGCCCAGCTCCTTCTGCAGCACCATGTCTGTCTGTATGATGCTATGTTGCACCATGATAATGGACTAAACCTCTGAAAATGTAAGTCACCCCAATTAAATGTTTTTAGTTTTTAAGAGTTGCCATGTTCATGGTGTCTCTTCTCGGCAATACAAACCCTAACTTAGGCAAAGCATGATTCATTACCCTTTAGACAGGAAATGTTATGAGATACACTGCTAATTTTACTTTTGATAGAATCACATTATGTATAGGCTTATGTAGTTGCTCCTCATGTGTTATTAATAGAAATGCTTGTAACCCACTATAGTCATTCTTTATTTCATGTAACACACAACAGTAGGTATTTAACTCGCTGTGTTGATAAGCAATAAATAATAGTAAAATTGTTTATCAACAAACTAATTTTATTTTGATTCCCAGTAAAATTAAAAATAGAGTGATAGTATTTAAATTTCAATAAAATTCTTGTAAAATTTCTAAAATACTTGTATTTTAGAAAAACATTCTTAAAAATTCATTAGGTTACTGGTAGCTGCTGCATTTGCATTTATAGGTATTATTTCAGCTTCCTTAATGGGAGTCTTAGCATTAGAACAAAATTTGTGAATACCTAAATTTTCAAATAAACAAGTTAAAATGGTTCTAAATTAGAAGAAGTTAAAGAAAAGATTCATATTAATTTCATAGAATTACTGGATGGAGGAAAACAACCCAGGATTACAAACTTTATAAAATTTCTCCCACTTTTACATTGCTTGAAGTTTAAGTGAATATAAAGACAGTGGTTTGGAAGTTCCCTCTTGTTCAGAAAACTATTAAGCTTTGAATAATGGTATAGAATGAAGTATTCCCTGTGGTTGGTTTTATAATATTCAATATATATTATCCATTAAATATACAATGGTTATGGAACATTACAAGACTCAATCAATACCTGAAATCTCAGAGAAAACTGTGGAACCATGTAAAGCTCTGTAAAGCAGCTGTGCACCAGAAAGTATTTGGAAGGCATTTGGACCCAAAGAAGGGTCTGGAGAGTGCCTTAGAGCTAAAGAATTAGAAGGTAACCTGGGGGCAGGAAGGTCCTTGAAAATGGTAGGTAGACACCTACCTAACTTTCCCTGCATCAAGTTCTCACTCATATGACCATGGCTAGCTCTTCCTGGTCTGCTGTGAGGATCCTGCTACCCCTAACAACAACAGCAGCAGCAGCACTATGGCCACCACCTCTCTGGGTTTTATCATCTGCCCTGATTGATACCTTACCTAGTTTGATTCAAATCCTGGGGATCTCCAGGGACTAATTCCAGGGCTGCAAATGATCAGGATAGGTGACATTCTATTAGCATCTCCTTCAGCTCCACAAGCATTCTAGAAAGACAAGACAAGGGGTGGGTTGGTTTACAGGGCCTGTGAGCTCATGCAACACTGCCTTCCTGCCTCCCTGGGCCAAGCCTATCAATCATCTACTAAACACACCCTCTCCCTCAGGGAAACCTGGAAGAAATTCCTCTGCTCATCTCCTCACAAGCACAGCAATCTCCAGTTGTACCCCCAGGCAAGTCTCTCACAGACACACCCACACAACATGTTCACAGACATTCCCCCTCTCTGGAAATGCCCTTCCAGACATTCTGTTACCATGACTCAGCAGACCTGGGAATCCTGTGGTGATGTCAGTTTTGAGAAAAGAGGCAAAATGGGGAGTGCTTGGCAGCTAAACTGAAGGGCTGTTCTAAGATCAAGGCCAGTGGAGACAGCAGGGCAGCCCATTCAATGCACCCACAGGGCACTAGAAGAGGAGACCTGGACCTCCAGAGCAGGAACCATACAGGTGCTGGGAAGCCAGAGCCACAGCTAGCATGGAAGACAGACCCTGAGATGAGCAAGAAGATCTCAGGTGGAGAAGCAAACATGGCCAGTACACATACTAACATAGAGGGTTTAGGAAGATCTAATGAGACCCTCTTCCTAGAAATAGTACTGTAGGAAACTAATGACTATTGAGAGGGAGAATTGTTTTTTGCAAATATCAGCATCCTAGTTGGTTATCCAAAACAAAATGGTCTACCCTGAAATCATATAAATAGAAGAAATAATGGACTCAATAGCTCATATTTATTCATGAGCATAGACATATAAATAACAAAACAGAAACAACCAATTTGAAATGAAGTAAGTGGGGGCATGTAGCCGGTTTCCTTTTGTGTCATGAACAAGCTACGAAATCATGACACAGAGACTTATTATTAGTTATGAATGCTTCCTGTCACATGGATTATGGTAGGAGATTTGTATTCTGCCCCCCCTTTTTTGTTTGTTTGTTTTTGGTTTTTCGAGACAGGGTTTATCTGTATAGCTTAGTGCCTTTTCTGAAACTCATTTTGGAGACCAGGCTTGTCCTCAAATTCACAGCAATCCACCTGCCTCTGCCTCCCAAGTGCTGGGATTAAAGGTGTGTGCCACCACCACTGGGCAATAGAGCTTGTTTCAAAAACATTTTTCTAACAGGATTGAAATTCAGCTGTTCTGAAATTAAAATGCTTTCCAAGGGAGAGAAATCACTCAACACACTTCAGAGATAAAGAATATTCTCAAAGAGGAGGCTAATCAAACAATGCTGCACAAGGGGAAACAGGGTATCTCAAGAACATTACTGACTAAGCCCATAGTGATCTGTGCACTGATAACTATAGCCCCCTGTGGTGGAAAGAGTTGGTTTCTCAGGATCTGAAGCAATCCCACCACAAACACCCTTATTCCAAACATTGCTAGTTGTTAAAATATTCCTGGTTTTCAGGAAGGAGCTCTGTTTTATTGTCAGTACACCAGGCCCTTAGGGAAAGCTGCCAAGGCCTAGATCCAAGGTTATTACTAGCTCCCACAAGAATTTTCCCAATCCCTGCCTAAGGGCCAAAGTTAAAGCCATGATTGATCAGGCAATTCCGTAACATATTAGTGTTTTCCTTTTCTTTTATCGTTTTCTTTCGTCTCATTTTATTTTTAGGAGGGGGTTTATAGAGACAGGTTTTCACTGTGTAGCTTTGGAGCCTGCCCTGGAACTTGCTCTGTAGACAAGGCTGGCCTCAAACTCACAGAGATCAACCTGTGTCTGCCTTCTGAGTGAGTGCTGGGATTAAAGGTATGTACCACCACCACCCAGCTAGTGTTTTACTTTTCAAATAAGTTGACACCTGGTGTCATATTGCCCATCTGGCAGAACTATGTTTTTCTCAAGAAGAAAACAGGAACTTTATGGCATACCAGGACTTAAGGTCGGTTGTGACCCTGTAATGCCTCAATGAACAGCTTATTAGAGTCCCATTCTTTGATTCAGTGTTAGGCCTAGTGGCTTGTTTTAAATAAGAAGTGGTTCCTTTGTAATGGTTTGAAGACAAACAAAGGTGTATCCCACTGTCCTAATCTAACAGACCTGACCACAATACACTTACCTCTGAGGATTTTTTTGAGGCAGTCCTCCCTCAGCTAAATTCTACTTTGTGAGACTTACTACCTCCAAAGAATTCTTTGTATCACCAGATCTATTCTTCCACTTCTCACTTTAATGCTACCCAACATATCAGATGCCTTTTACAATGTCCACAAAATTAACTATAAATGGATTTTACACATGAAAGTGAAATGCAAATTGCTGATCCTCTAAAAGGTACTGGAAGGCACTCTCCATGTTTGACAACTGCTTTCCATGAGTGCACCAAAACAAGTCAAAGTTCACTACAAAACATTTCCTTTCTTTCCTTTTTTTTTCTCTTTTGAGACTGGGTTTCTCTCTGTAGTTTTGATGCCTGCCTGTCCTTGATCTCATTCTGTAGAGCAGGCTAGCCTCAAATTCACAGAGATCTGCCTGACTCTGCCTCCCCAGTGCTGGGATTAAAGGCATGTGCCACCTTCACTCAGCACAAAGATGTTTCTACAAACAGCTCCCTGTGCCCAACTCTGTGAGCAGATTCAGCCCACACAGCAAAGTTATTCAGAGGCCTGTCCCAGGGTCCAGGGAGTTTCAAGTACCACATGACTTCACAGAACAGGGATTCTGTAGGCAGGTTCCCTACCAGATCCAAGGGGGACACATCACACTGGATCCCACACTTCACCATCTACTCTACCCCATCTGGGGACAGAAGCCCCTCACTCACCAAGTCATGGTTTCCCAGCTCAGCCATGTCTCTGCTCAGCTCCCTGCAGCAGGACTCAGAACACACCACACAAAACTGCTGGAACCAGCTCTTCTTCAAAGCAAAGTCTGAAGGCAGTGCCTGGAAGGACCCTGCAGGACTTCTGACAGGCAGGTCACCTAGAGCACCTAATTAGCTAGTGACAAGGGTACCTCTAATGGGGTTATAGTGTGCCTAAAGACACAGCACAATGGTTCCTGACCCTGCCTTCTACCCTAGACAAAGACTTTTTCTAAATCAGCAGAGTTATGCATATTAATAGCACTTGCCTGTGGCTCCAATAGCTGACCTGCTATCTTCCTGCTCTCCATAGGAACTTCCTCTTCATCCTCCAAGACACAATGTGACTGGCTAGCTTGTACAGACCACTAAACTATGTGGGGTGGAGTGATTACTTGTCACACAGATAAAAGGGATTCCAGAATATTAACAACTAAAAAGAGATTTAAAGACACACAAAGAGAGTGTTTATTATGTGACTTAATACTGACATCAGGTGAACTTAAGGTACTTCTTACCTGGTTGTTACAGGGACCTCAGACAACCAGCAAAGAAAAGCAGGAACTTAATCATAACCAAGAAAATTGGTCCATTGCTTTAGGAAATTTATTTCAGAAATTCAGAGCAAACCATTGGCAAATGAATGATAATACAAAGTAGTCTCCATGGATAGTTTAATATTTAGATAATAATTGAGCTATGAAGAATGTGTTTATGAGCACAACTGTTAGCAAGCACATCTTCCTCAGTGGGCAGGTGAAGGAAAATACAAATGCATTATTCAAAGTTCTCTACCTGAAAAGGACTGGTAGAATGAATCTCTCTATGTATGTAGAAAATGGATTTATTAGAATATCTCACAAACTGTGGTTCAGGTAGCCCATCAATGGCTGCTACCAATGGAAATTTGAAGAATTCAGTAGTTGTTCAGTACATGAGGCAGTGTATCTCAGCTGGTCTTTAGTATACACCACAATTCTAAGGGAGTAGGCTCTAATGCTGGTAAAAGAATGAACTTGGAGCTAGGCAGTGGTGGCTCACACCTTTAATCCCAGCACTTGAGAGGCAGAGGCAGATGGATCTCTGTGAGTTCAAAGCCAGCCTTGGCTACAGAGAGAGTTCCAGGAAAGGTACAAAGCTGTATAAAGAAACCCTGTCTCAAAAGCCAAAAACAAAAAGGAAAAAAAAAAGATAGAAAAAGAATGAACTTGGTAGCCAGAGCTAGGTCAGGCAGGCAAAGGGAGAGTTTCCTCCTTCAGTGTTATTTATGTAGGCTGCCACCAGAAGTTATGATCAAGATTAAAGGTGGCTTGTACAACCACTGTGGAAATCAGTATGGCAGTTTCTCAGAAAATTAGGAATCAAACTACCTCAAGACCCAGCCATACAACTCTTGGGCATATAAACAAGGAATGCTCAATCATACCACAAAGATACATGCTCAACTTTGTTCATAGTAGCACTATTTGTAATAGCCAGAACCTGGAAAAAAAACCTAGATACCCGTCAACTTAAGAATGGATTAAGAAATTGTGGTACATATACACAATGGAGTACTACTCTGCAGAGATAAACAATGACAGCATAAAAGTTGAAGGCAAATGAATGAAACCAGAAAAAATCATCCTGAATGAGGTAACCCAAACCCAGAAGGACAAACAAGGTATGTGCTTACTCATAAGTGGATTCTGGATATAAACAAAGAACAATCAGACTGCAACCCCCAGAAACATGAAGGCTATATATATAATATGGGGGACCCTAGGATGACTGTGGCTTATAAAAAGTTTTGGTTTTACTCAATTTCTGGGCAAGCCTCAATGAAACATTTCACTATTAGGACAAAAATTTATACTATAACAAGCTGATAATAGAAAAATAAATAAAAAATGACATTAAAAATGCTACTTCTCAATCTTGGTCTCAACAATATACATTCTTACAATCCCTCCTCTTTCTCAACA
This sequence comes from Onychomys torridus, assembly GCF_903995425.1. Classification (NCBI taxonomy): domain Eukaryota; kingdom Metazoa; phylum Chordata; class Mammalia; order Rodentia; family Cricetidae; genus Onychomys; species Onychomys torridus. The sequence continues at coordinate 45,123 of NC_050462.1, forward strand.
ATTGGACTCCTGCAGCTCCACCTGGGGCCTGGCCTAAGATCTCTGCATGCATTTCCATCAGTTATTGGATGAGAGTTCTAGCATGACAGTTACGGGGTTTGGCCAGGGAGTCTTTGCCCTTGAGGAGATGGGAATGGGGACGAGGGGCTGGGGAGAAATGGGGGGGTAGGGAGGGGGGAACGGGGCAGACAGGGGAACCCATGGCTGGTATGTAAAATTAAAACACAAATATCCTTATTATAAAACATTACTTCTCTTTTCCCTTATATTTCTTTATTTACTACCTTTTCAAATCCCTTCTAAACTCTTTCTTGTTAAGTGTGGGTGAATCAGTATGCTTAAATATATGAATACAACCTGCTGCATCCATTGTTGTTGATTGTACATATATGGATAATTGGCTGACCATGTTATATGGGACAATTCATTAGAGAGCTATTTCCTGCCTTATTCTCTCAAATGGAGGAGAATTGTACATTTTAATCAGCACCAGTTGTCTGACACTGACTAGGCTACCATCAACAGGAAACATAATCAAGAATAGAAAACGTAGGGTAGAATATGCCTTACCTGTTAAGAGCACTGAAGATTCTTTCAGGGCATCCTTCTTCCATTTGCAGTACATATAGAAGCTCACTAAGATATATAACTCCAGTATCAGGGATTCTGACACAATCTCCTGCTCTCCCTGGCCACCATAAGAAGAGGAGAATTAGTACATAAAGATTATATTTAAAGCTGTGTGTGGTAATAGATTCTTTTAGTACCAGCAATCTAGACACTGAGGCAGGAAGATCACAGTAACTTTGAAGCATATGCTATACAGTCTATACACACAGAGACACAGACACACACAGACACACACAGACACACTCACTGGAAATGAACAAAACTGAATAACATAAAGGAATAGGATCATTGTTGAATAGGAACAATAGAATACCAATTAAAGTAATTTCATGGAACCACATTCAAAAAAAGTTTGGCCAACATGCAAGCACATGCCATTAATCCCAGCCACTGGGAGAAACTGAACATTTGGCTGATTCAAAACCTCACAATGCAACCTGAACTTCCCATCACAGTCTGAGTGTTATCAGATGCACCAAGTCTTAAAAAAGGACACGCACAACAGCAATCTACTATCAAGTGAAAGAAGTATGTACAGATCAGGTACAAGCAGGTCCTGAAGGGACAAGCAAGCTACATGAAGAAGTTCCCCAAATGCCTGTGGTTTCTACTTCTGTGACAATGTCTTCTGCTGCCAAACATGTACCTATAGCCTCATGGGGTATTCCCTATGATTGGCTGACTGAGGAGGAGAAGACTAGGATGGGATTTAATGATGTTTCTGTGCATCACGCAGGCACCACCCATAAATGGACCACTGTAGCATTTCCACCTGATTCTGGGACAAGCCTGAAAGACACTGGTGAAGAGAAATCTACACAGTGGGCAGTAGTTCTGGCAGTACACAGTGTCATACATTTGTTTGAAAAGAGAAATGTCCCAATGTGCAACTACTCACTCAGCTGTAGCCAAAGATTCAGGAAATTGGAAAGACCTTGATTGAAAAATTGGTGACACAGACATCTGGGGAAGAAGTATGTGGATAGACCTCTTCAAATGACCAAAGTATGTGAAGACATCTGTATCGCATGTACATGTTCAGCAAAAGGTGACAAGTTGAGTTCAATAATCTGATAGTAAGGATGACTCTTTCTCTGGACAGTCAGCCTCTTCTCCCAGCCATTCATGTCATTGCCCAATGGGCTCAAGAACACAGTGGCCATGGTGGCAGAGATGGGACTGACACATGAGCAACATGAAAATCCATTTACCAGAGCTGATATTGCTCCTGTTGCTGCTTGTGCCAGATCAGCCAACAACAGAAACCAACACTGAGCCCCAGATATGGCCTGATTGAAAAGGGAATTGACGTTGGTCTTTTGAAAACAAGGTTACAGTGCAAATTAGGTGGTAACATCTGGATGGCTGGGGAAAGGTTCTCCAGAAGGCAGTATGTGCTCTGAATCAGCATCTAATACATGACAAGTTTCTCCCATAGCCAGCATCCATGGATCCAGGAAGCTGGATATGGGAAAGTGAATACTTCTACTCACTCTCACTGCTAGTGACCAACTAGAAAAGTTTGTGCTTGCTGTTTCTGCAATGCTAAGTTTTGCTGGCCTAGGAGTTTTTGTTCAGAGGCCATTGTGCTCCTGCCAGGAGGCACAACAAACTTTCCAATGAATTGGAAACTCAGACTGACCCCTGGTCATTTGGTCTTCAAATACCCTTAAAACATCAAACTAAGAAAGGAATAAAACCATAAGGAAGGGTGATACAGCCAGATTACCATAAGAAAAATTGGACTCTCTCCACAATGGAGGTAAGAAAGATTATATCTGAAATGTAGGAGATCCTTTAGGGCATCTCTAGGTGCTACCTGTGCCCTGTGATTAAAATCATTGGGAAACTACATCAATCTAACCCAAGGAGGATGACAAAGGGCAAGACCAATCAGGAATGAAGGTATGGGTCACTTTTCCAGGAAAAGAACCATGATCCTCTGATGTGCCTTTAGAGGGTAAAAGAAATACAGAATGTATAGTACAGGATATTCCATCTAAGGCCATGTGAGCAATTGCAGAAATAAGGATTATAACTGACATGAGTGTGTCTGTTGTATTTTGTTAATGCATTTGTACCGATATTTGTATGTTTTTTTAGTTTCCTTATAATATGTTGCAACACCAAGTAAGAGAAGATCCTTTGTTATAAGACATAAGTTTGGGTTACTAGAAAGATGTCCCTTAAGGAACATTGCCACTATTCTAAATATATAATGGGTTTGTAATTTTATGTGGGATAGTTACGTTATCTTTTTTCTTTCTTTGAGACAGGGTTTCCCTGTGTAGCTTTGTGCCTTTTCCTGGAGCTCACTTGGTAGCCCAGGCTGGCCTTGAACTCATAGAGATCCACCTGGCTCTGCCTCCTGAGTGCTAGGATTAAAGGAGTGTGCCACCACAAACCGGCTAGTTATGTTATCTTTGGGCATAACTATGACCTGGTTATTGCATTTCATTTGGAAATTAATCATGACATATGAAGATATGATTGTATGTCTAGTTGACAAGATGTGGATTGTGATAAATATTCTTGGCTGTAAAGTTTAATATATCTGGAATGAACTATAATTCAGAAATGGAGGGCACAATTGTAATCTGGACCTTGAGGCAAGAACACAACATGCCTTTGATCCAGATTCTGTGGTTGGATGACATACACCTTTAATCCAGATGTTGAGGCTGAAAGAAACAACTTTAATCTGGATCACACCTTCTGCTGAAAGGACATGGAAGGGGAAAGTTGGTGTGTACATGCTATGTACTCACTCACAAGTGGATACTAGATATAATGCAAAGGACAATCAGATTGCAACCCACAGATACAGGGATGCTACCTAGCAGGAGGGAACCTAGGATGACTGTGGCTTATAATAAATCTTGGTTTACTCAATCACTGGGCAAGCTGTAGTGAAACATTTCACTATTAGGATAAGAATTTGTACTGTCTGAATCCACCAGGTTTAAATGAATCCCCAGGGGAGTCTTGGCCCTGGAGGAGATGGGAATGGAGAGGAGGGGATGGGGGGAAAGGTGGGGGTGAGGGCAGGAGGGGGGAGAACAGGGGAACCCATGGCTGATGTGTAAAATTAAAACACAAATATAATAATAAAAAAACTTTAAAAAAGAATTTGTACTGTAACAAGCTGAAAAGAAAAGAGAAAAAACATTTAAAAGTTAAACTAAAAAAAAAGTTAAATAAACTAAAACAAACAAAAAACAAGGCAGTGTTTAGAAGGTATTTGAAAAGGGGGCTAAGACCTTGTGGTACAAGATGAACATCCCAGAAGTATTTCTTTCCATCATTTTTATAATTTATATATGGCTCCGCATGATCTTTATGTATAAATTCCTCTAAGTATCTCCACTGTTATATTGTGATCATGTTCAGAAATGGATTGGTTAACTTAGTCTGCTAGGGAATATGGAGAACTCTATATGACCATGTCCAGATTCCCTATGTAAAATTCACATGCTTCCTTTGCTTAGGAAAAGCATTGGAAAAGTATTTCATACTCTACCATCCTCCTGCAGGTAAGAAATTTTTCTCCTTTCTTCCATCTTGGATATTGTGATGGGTATTCTTAGTAGTCAAAAAGACTACCTCTGCAATTAACTAAAACCAAAAGAGTTGCATACACCTGTGAGGGATTTTTGAAATGTTTTAAAATTAAAGACCCATCTTTAATCTAGATCATTTGTGGTGATATCCACCTTCAGCTGCTTGGTGTCTGTGCACACATTTAAGTCCAGCACTGAGGAGGCAGAATCACTTGGGGTTTCTGACTTTGAGGCCAGCCTGATCTACAAAATGAGTTCCAGGACTGCACAGATAAATCAAGTTTTAAAAACATCAAAACAAACAAACAAACAAAACAAAGCAAATAAACTAAGTATAAGATCCACCTTTAATCTTGATCATAACTTCTGGTGGTAGCCTACATATATAAAGGGCACTGAAGGAGAAAGCTTTCCCTTTGCCTGGTTGCCCTAGCTCTGGCTACCAAGTTCATTCATTTACCAGCATTAGAGCCCACTTCCTTAGACTTGTGATGTATACTTAAGACCATCTGAGATATACAGCCTCATGAACTAAACAGCTACTGAATTCTTCAAATTTCCATTGGTAGCTGCCATTGTTGAACTACCTAAACCACAGTTTGTGAGACATTCTAAATGATCTTTTTTTTTTTTTTTTTTGGTTTTTCGAGACAGAGTTTTTCTGTGTAGCTTTGTGCCTTTCCTGGAACTCACTTGGTAGCCCAGGCTGGCCTCAAACTCACAGAGATCCGCCTGCCTCTGCCTCCAGAGTGAGTGCTATGATTAAAGATGTGTGCCATCAACACCCGGCTAATCCACTTCTTTATACATAGATTTGTTTTATCATTTTCAGGTAGAGAACCTTGAATAATGCAGTTGTTTTTTTCTTCACCTGCCCACTGAGAAAGATGTGCTGGCTCCTGAATGCTTAACTGAAGTTCCTTGTCTGTGTACCCTGCATATTGCAAATTAACAGCTTAGATGCAAGATTGTAAACCATCGGTAGTAAACTTCTGCCTTCCAGGGATCTCCCATTATGCTGTCAACCTGTATTTAAGGCCTCCTTCCTCCTTCAACAAATGGCATTCAGCATTCTGCTGAGGTGAATGACAAAATCAATCAATCAATCAATCATACATACAATAAAATAAGATGTGCTGGCTAACAATAGTATTCATAAATACATCTTCCTAGCTTAGTTATTCTCTAAGTATTAAATTATCCAGCTGGGCGGTGGTGGTGCATGCCTGTAATCCCAGCACTCGGAAGGCAGAGGCAGGTGGATCTCTGTGAGTTCAAGGCCAGCCTGGTCTACAAAGCGAGTTCCAGGACAGCCTCCAAAGCTGCAGAAAAACCCTGTCTCGAAAAACACACACACACACACACAAAAGTATTAAATTATCCATGAAGGCTACTCTTTTTTTTTGGGGGGGGGGCGGTTTGGAGACAGGGTTTCTCTGTAGCTTTGGAGCCTGTCCTGGACTAGCTCTATAGACCAGGCTGGCCTCAAACTCACAGAGATCCACCTGCCTCTGCCTCCTGACTGCTGGGATTACAGGCGTGTGCCACCACCGCCCTGCAACTACTCTTTATTATTATTAATTTACTAACAGTTTGCTCTGAATTTCTGGAATAAAATTCCTAAAGCAATGGACCTTGGTTGTAATCCAGTTTCTGCTTTTCTTTGCTGGTTTTCTGAAGTCCCTATGACAACCAGGTAAAAAGTACCTTCAGTTCACCTGATGTCAGTATTAAGTCACACAACAAGCACTCTCCTCATGTGTCTTTAAAGCTCTCTTTAGTTGTTAATATTCGTGACATTCTTTTTCCTATGTAACAGGGAATCATTCCACTCCTCATATTTAGTGGTCTGTACAAACTAGCTAGCCACATTGTGCTTAGGAGGAAGAAGAGGAAGTTCCTATGGAGAGCAGGAAGACAACAGAGTCAACTATTGGAGCCAGGGGCAAGTGCTATTGAAATGCATATCACTGTTGATTTAGCAAAGTCTTTGTCTAGGGTGGAAGGCAGGGTCAGGAATTTTTTTGTTTGTTTGTTTGTTTTTTTTTTTTTTTGAGACAGTGTCTCTCTGTAGCTTTGGAGCCTATCTTGGACTAGCTCTGTAGACCAGGCTGGCCTCGAACTCACAGAGATTCTCCTACCTCTGCCTCCCGAGTGCTGGGATTACAGGCCTACAGGCCTGTGCCACCACTGCTTGTTTTTGTGTCTTTAAGCCAGAGTAACCCTATGGGAGGAGCTCTCTCACTAGCCAATCAGACACTCCAGGTGACCTGTCAGTCAGAAGTCATGCAGGGTCCTTCTGGCCACTGACTTCAGATTTGGCTTGAAGAAGAGCTGGTTCCAGCAGTTTTGTGTGGTGTGCTGTGAGTTCTTCTGCAGGGAGCTGAGCAGAGGACATGGCCGAGCTGGGAACCCATGACTTGGTGAGTGAGGCTGTGCCCAGATGGCGTGGAGTATATTATGAGGTGTGGGATCTAGTGTGGTGAGTCTTTCTTTGATCTGGGAGGGAACCCACCTGAAGAATCCCTGTCCTGTGAAGTTCCATGTGGTACTTGAAACTCCCTGGACCTAGGGGAAGGCCTCTGAATAACTTGGCTCTGTGAGCTGAATCTGCTCACAGAATTGGGTGCAGATAACTTTGTGTAGAAACATCTTTGTGCCGAGTGAGGGTGGCACATGTCATGAATCCCAGCACTGGGGAGACAGAGTCATGCAGATCTCTGTGAGTTCAAGGCCAGCCTGCTCTAAAGAGTAAGATCCAGGGCAGGTATGAAACTACACAGAGAAGCCCTGTCTCAAAAAAAAGGAAAAGAAAAGAAAAGAAAAGAAAAGAAAAGAAAAGAAAAGAAAAGAAAAAGAAAAAGAAATGGTTTTGTAGTGAGTTTTGACATGCTATTGGTGCACTCATAGAAAGCAGGTTATCAAACATGGAGAGTACCTTCCAGTACCTTTTAGAGGTTCAGCAATTTGCGTTGAAATTTCATGTGTAAGATCCATTTATAGCCAATTTTGTGGAGGTTGTAAAAGGCATCTCATATGCTGAGTAACACTCCACTACTAAGGTGAGAAGAAGAAGAGTAGAATTGGTGATATAAAGGATTTACTAATTCTTTGGAGATAGTAAGTTTCACAAAATAGAATTTAGCTGAGGGAGGATGCCTCAAAAACATAACAAAACAAACAAACAAACAAACAAACAAACAAAAAACCTCAAAGCTAAGTGTATTGTAGTCAGGCCTGTTAGAGATTAGGACAGTAGGATACTCATTTGTTTGGCTCCAAAACATCACAAAGGAGCCACTGCTTATTTAAAATAAGCCACTGAATCATAGAATAGGACTCTAACAAGCTGCTTATTGAGGCATTACAGGGTAACAACCAACCTTAATTCCTGACATGCCATAAAGTTCCAGTTTTCTTCTTGAGAAAAGCATAGTTCTGCCAGATGGACAATATGACAAATATGTCCACTTATTTGAAAAGTAAAACATTAGCTGAGTGGTGATGGTGCACAACTTTAATGCCTGCACTCACTGGGGAGCCAGGTGGATCTCTGTGAGTTCTAGGCCAGCCTGGGCTACAGAGGAAGTTCCAGGACAGGCTCCAAAGCTACACAGTAAAAATCTGTCTTGAATAAACAAAACAAAACAAAACAAAACAAAAAACAAAGGAAAAAACAGAGCTGGGCAGTTGGTGGCACATGTCATGAATCCCAGCACTCGGGAGGCAGGCAGATCTCTGTGAGTTTGAGGCCAGCCTGGGCTACAGAGTGAGATCCAGGACAGGCTTCAAAGCTGTCTTAAAACCCTGTCTTAAAAAAAAGAAAGAAAATAAGAATAAAAGAAAAAGCTAAAAGAAAAGTAAAACATTAATGTGTTAAGAAATTGTCTGATGAAGTAAGGCTTTCATTTAGGCCCTCAGGCAGGAATTAGGAAAATTCTTGTGGGAGCTAGTAATAACTGTGGACTTAGGGCTAGGAAGCTTTCCCTAAGGGCCTGGATGTACTGATAATAATACAGAGTTTCTTCCTAATAAACAGGAATATGCTTTGGAGAACTAGCAATGGTCTGGAACCATGGTGTTTGTGGTGGGGCTACTTCAGATCCAGTGGGGCTATATTTATCAGTCCATAGATCACTGTGGGCTTAGTCATTAATGTTCCTGAGATATTCTGCTTCCCCTTGTACAGCATTGTTTTATTAGCCTCCTCTTTGAGTCTGCCCCATTGTAACATACTTTGTGCTGACTTCCTAGAAGTTCCCCATTTCCTTTCATTTCACCCCTGGAAGTAGTATCCAAGGTGCTATTCTTCTTAAGAAGCTTAGGTGACATGAGACATAGCTTGTGTAAGACCCTCACACCCCAGCTTTTATCTTTTCTACCTTATACTTTCTCTCTTTCTCATCCCCTGTGACCTTCTCCCCAGAACCCTGTCACTGAAGAAGATCCTGCTGTTTCACATCACTGGGGTACTTAAGTAATTTTGGAAATGTCTTTGCAGTGTAAGTCTCCGCTCTGTATAAGTGAGTAGCCTGTCCCCATTTAAATTGCTGAAAGTGTTACCTGAAGACTGAATCTAACTGTCACAAGGATGATTAGCATATGTGCAATGGAATGTCTCTTCTAGGCTGACTCCTCTTTTAGCATTAGCTGGAGATGGATTATGCTATCATTAAAGAGATTTTTCTTTTATCTCTGAAGTGTGTTGAGTGGTTTCGCCCTTGGAAAACAGTTTACTTCTAGAACAGATACATTTCAATCCTGTTAGAAAAATGTTTCTGACACAAGCTCTCTTGTGTTGATACAAGTAGCCTTGGTCCCAATCTGTTGCTCTTTATGGCAATAACTTTGCTGTCCTCTATATTACACATTATAAATCTTAAATGATTGCATCATCTTAAAGTTTCAGAATTATCCATCTGAGTCATGTAGTTGCATATCCATTGCAGTAAAAGGAAAAGGATTTGCATGTGGAGCATGGATTCTACCTTCAGACCAGAATAGAAGGAATAGCTTATTGTGTACAGTGCTGGGGAAAACAGGGTAGGCAATCAGCTACTGGAGTCACCATTATGGAAGCAAATTTGAATGAAGATAGTCCAGACTGGTGGGTGTACAATTTGGAAAGATCAAGTTGCACCAAAGGATATTGAATTTTTTATTATACATGTCTCCTATTCAGATATGTTCAGTCCTGATTGACACATTTATGTCAGCTCAGAGGTTTGAGAAAAAGCCCATGGACTGCAACTCTGTGTGTCAGCTTATAGATCACAGCAGCCAACAAGTGCATATGGGAAGATCAACTTATCTCTTATTAATGATGTTCGCTCCACTAAAGAAAGTTCCACTCTTTTTGCAATTCAATATATGTAAGTATTTTATCTTAAAAATACATTACTTTGTCACTTTAAAATATTATCTATTGTTATTAATTTTAACATTTTCAATTGCATTACTATTTGTTTCTGTTCTCTAATGTGTCTAGGTTATTAATTGTTTCATTCCTTTTCTCTCAAATGCTGTTGATTATTGATTTCTGTGTAGAGCAGTGTCTCCTGTAGTCCAGCCTTGCCTCATGCTGTGTAATTAAGAATTGCATTGAACACCTTAACTCCTTCCAGGCTGGGCCCAGTGAGAAGGGAAAGTGGACCAGTTACTTTTTGACCACCAGTCCCTCTGGCATTTGGGGGGGTGACATACAAATGAAAAGAGACCTGGGTAAAGTGATTCAGCTGATGTAGTGACAGTGCAGAAAGGTGGGGACAGGAAGGAGGGTGAGAACTTACCTGCATCAACAGTAGCTTAGATTAGCAATGTGGAGTCATGTAATAAATTTTAGATTCTCCAGAAATGTCCTGACTGCCCATTTCTTGGTGTCCATAAATCAGATCATTCAGTAATCTGGAAAAAGGGCTGACCTTGAGGTGCAATGAAATTACTGTAGTTACACTGGTTCAACCAATAGAGAAGGTCTGAGTAAAACAGTGCAGCCCTGCCTAACAGACAGTTATTTTTCTAGTTTAAAAAAAATAGATATACTTAATCTTTGGTTTGCTGTCATACTAATCCCTGATCTCTGGAACACATGGCCATCAATTGTGTTTGAACTTTTCAAAGTAATTCTTTGAGATTGTAACTACATCATGCCACAGTCTCTTTTCTTCCTAGAAGCCCTACTAGAAAACAACTCATTGTTTTCTAATTCCTGATCTGATATTTTTAGCAACAGTTACACAGTAATTACAGTTACTGTTTGAATGTGACCTGTGTTTTACCTCCCAGTTGTGATGCATAGGTTTGGCAAACACTCGACAGTCAGTGTGTATTGGAATTTGTACACAAAGGAGTGTGTCTTGGATGGGGAACAGGAAGTACTCTGAGAGGCTGGAAGAATTTCTACTAAAATACAAATATCTCAGATTAGGGTCCTGCCTACCCCTAGTGTGGAAGGGCAGAGCTGGGAGGGCCTGTGCTGTCTGTGCCATTTGATCTCTGATCACCCAGAGGGGGGGAGCTTCTACTGTCCTGAGTCCCAGCTAGGGGGGTTAGCTAATGTGGGACCCTGGAAAGGCTTAGCAATTAGGAGCACAAGTGGGAGGTAGCTTGCAGGTTCTTGCTAGGATTATCTTCTGCCTCTGCTGTAGGGAGCTGTGAGGGAGAACACAAGCCATGTCATGGTGAGTGTGGGGACCGCTGTTACAAGACCAGAAGGAGCAGTTCTGCTGTCAGAGCTCCTGTGACTTGGATGGACCATGAGCCAGACTTTTGTTCTGTTGGCCCATGTGGTTATCTGGCAGTGACCCTTCTCTGAGGCTCCCTGAATGTAGATTTTGTGAAGTGGGTAGGCTCTGCCAACCTGGCTATAGAAAGCTGTGATACTTGTAGTAATATATGTGTCCAGTGTGCACAAATAGGCTCTGCTTTTAGTGATCAGAGGGAAGAAAGATCAGAAAATTGAAGATCTAGTTTCTAGAAGTTCTGATCATTGCACTCCACTTTCAGGTTTGTCTTACAAATGTTACAAATAGTTTAACAACTGGTAGAAAGAAGTGTTGGGGCTCCTCCTTCAACAATATATGATTAGAAAGTTTTAAAACTTTTGATGCCAGTCTCACCCTGATTCAGGGAAGTCCAGTTCCAGGGGAGAAAAGAAGTTTCTGAGAGCAGATATATTTCAGGTTTTTATGTTGTTGGGCAGGCACATAGGGCAGATTCCACAGTATGTGCCATAATCCATGTGGGAGGAAATAGACATTAAATTATTTTACCTGTTTAGTGATTGGCATCAGTAGAGCTGGATTTGCCTAGAACCACAAGGGGCATGAGAGTTTGCAGAGCAGGGGATTACCTCCATTTTCCAAGAGAGCTCTAGAGCTTGGGCCTTCTCTGTTTGGAAGAAATATGAGTAGCTAGAAGGTAGGGGAAATAACATTTAAGGGTCACTTTGAGTTAATTTTCTGGGAATTCTAAAGTCTGTGTTAATTTCTATACAGAATCATAAGCAGTTGTGTAACATTGGTCAAGATCACAATTTTCCTGGATGAGATTACTTTGGTCTTTTGATTAAAAGTTTACTATATTTTTCTGCTTTTGTCCTTGGCTTTTTCTGTCACCTTTATTTGTTCACAAATGTTGTGCATATTTTTGATTATTTTAGCTTTGGGGTAAGTATAGAAATCACATAGAATCACTATGTATAGAATTATTTCATGATCCTATTGAGCATTCTGTTTGTTTCCACTTTGCATGTAGCATTAGAATAAAAAAAATCCTGTTATAAACTGTTGTGAATTTTTTGAGGAATATATTCAATTCATGCTGCAAATTCTGCAAGCACAGCCTCTTAATTTTGATGCATCATGTTCCCATGTGTCATTTATTTACTTCTTTGCTTATTTAGGTTAAGTTTTGTTGTTAATTGTGAAAGAATTTTATTTTATTGGGTAGAAGATACTATAGGGCTGGTCAGGAGGCACAGAATGTATTCATCTTGGGGATGACCTGAATTCACATTCCAATATCCAAGGTGGGGGGACTCATAACCACCTGCTACTCCAAGTCTAGGTGATATGATGCCTCTTTCCTTGTATGTCACCTGTACACACAGGAAAGATATTTTTCTCTCATATACAAACACATACAAAATCCGGGGATAAACTTTTTTTCCAAAGTTCTTGTGACTCATAAAGCAATTAGAGCAAAACAATTTGCTTAAAGTATATAAAACAAAGCATACACTGTTTCTTTAAAATCTGTCACTTTGCATTTGGTTTGAAAAAGTTTTCATTTCCTCACGTGTTATAGAATATCATTGTGAGTAGTGTTACTTTGTTTATGCTGTGGAACATTTGTTTAATGATGCAAAGATGTGTTATATTCTTTCATATTGCATTTTTTAACCCTGTGAACCTGCGTTACTTTGTCTGTCTAAAACACATTATGGTCTAATAACAAACTGACCAGCCAATAGTGAGGCAGGAGAAAGGCTAGACAGGGCTGACAGGCAGAAAGACTAAATAGAAGGAAAAATCTGGGAGGACAAGAAGAAAGAGCAAGAAAAGGGAGAGGAGATTGTAGGGATCAGCCACCTAGCCCCACATCAGGCATACCGTAAAAGTGAAAGTAAAATTTACAGAAGTAAGCAAAAGGTAAAACCCCAGAGGCAAATAGTAGAGAGGATAAGTTAAGAAAGGCTGTCAAGAAACAAGCCAAGCTAAGGCCAGTTATTTATAATTAAGAATAAGCCTGTGTGTGATTTATTTGGGAGCTGGGTGGTGGACCCCCAAAGAACAAAAACAACCAACAACACACTCTCTGATGCAGACTTTCAGGCAATCATCAGCCATAGCAAACAAAATGGTGCCTAAGTGATCCTAACAAATACAATTTTCTTTATTATAAGAGAAGGAGTTTCTTTTAGAAATCAAAATTATTTTCAACAAAGTTAAAACATCATAAAGCTTGAAACAAATACCTCCAATGTTGGTGAAACCGCTCTCCTCTCCCAATCCATTTTCTATTATCAGCTAAGGTCATAACAGAAATGCACAGGATTAGTGTTGGCCAGTGATTTTTTTGTGGTTTAATTTTATTTAGAATCTTGTTTTTGTTTAAGGGGCCATATTATATACATATTTGTAGGTGTCTTTTTTGTCTTGTTTGGTCAGAGGTTCCATCTATGATGTTGATTTTATTAATTGTCATGGAAATTTATTGTTGTATCCCTTAACAATGACTGATATTCACCATTTTTTTCAGAAAATTTACTATATTCCCTAAGAGTTTCTAGAGCTTGTGTTGGATTTGGTAGTTTCTGTGAATAGATAGTTTTATATTTGTCTTCTTGATCTTAGAGGATCACTTATTTTTTTCTTTTTCTTTTGTTTTTTTGTTTATTTTTTTTTTAGACAGGGTTTCTCTGTGTAGCTTTTGAGCATGTCCTGGAACTTGCTCTGTAGACCAGGTTGGCCTCAAACTTACAGATATCTGCCTACCCCTGCCTACCAAGTGCTGGGACTAAAAGTATGTGCCCCCACCACCCGGCTCTCAATTCTTGACATATCTGTGTTTTCCAGTTGTTTCTATCTTCACGTTTGCATTTTTGCTGCTTAGGAGAATATTGTGGTTAATATGTTGGTCTGGGTTTATAAAATTATTTCATATATTATTGTCTCCATCTTAATTAGCTTTAACTGATAACATGATGTAGCCCAGTGTCATCTGAAGCAACATCAATGGATGCTTTGCCCAGATCAGAAGCACTAGGTACTTAGTTTGTGAGAAAATGTGATGATTGAAGGGGGAAGTCTCTTCCACTGAGGTTTCAATATGCTAAAGAATTGGGCCTGATGTGGTTGAGAGATCTAACTTAAAACAAGACAGTGACCTAGCAAGAGAGAATGCCAGTAAACAAAGTTTTCCAATGGTTCTTGCCTTCAGTTCCAAGATTCTCTCCAAAGCTCCCACAATTATGGCTTGTTTTCTGGCAATGTCAGTCAAACGAACCCATGCTTATGGTTGGAGAATGTAATCACAGCAAGATACATGAAAACATAATACCCCAAAAGTGATTTTGTTGCTGAGTAGAATGTGGGAATGTTGTCTTTTGGAGAAATGTTGAAGATATTAGTTTAGATGGCAAAAGCCATAGACATCTGTACACACAGCTTAATCAGCTGTTCTTGGAGGACAAGGAAAATGGGAGTGTTGAAAGTAATACAGACAGTAGAAAATGATGTCGTAGCATTACAGTGGGAAATAGACACCATGAAAAAGTTAGCTAAAGGTCATTTGTATAATGTTTTGTCCACAAATCATTCCATGTTCTGAGAAATTGAGTGAGGCAGAATTTAAAAGTAATTGGCTGATATTTTGGACAAAGTATTGATTCTGTTCGGTGTTTATTACTGATGACTGAATCAGGTTTACAGTGGAAAAGAAACAAGTGGTGCACAAGCAAATGAAAAGTCAGAGCCCACGGACCTGTATTTCTTTAATTTTTTTTCTCATACAACATACAAAGAAAAACATCATGATATAGTTCAAATGGAAGTCCCGTGGTGAAGCAGGGGCAGGAAATTTCAAGAAGTTTAGCACTATTAAAGAGAAGGCCCTTCTCAGCATTTGAAGCCTAAGAAGGTACCCTATGGGTAAGACTCCATCCATCAGTGCCTTCAGTTTATGGAGGGCATGGGCAACTTGATTCCTAATCTGAAGTAGCAACTTCACACAGAACCAGTTGTAACTCTGGTGTAGGCATGGTAGCATCGATCCCAACTTACATGCCAAATTTGGGAGTATAACCCATGATGTACTGGTCATGTAAGCAAAGATGCAAAACTTATAGGCTGCACAAGCTCTCCAGCCAGATTGTGTCCCAGAGGAGAAAGTGACTTTTCCTTGAAGTTTTCTGTATTTGTGTTCTGTGAGAATGTCAGCTCTATCTTTTATATCTTTTAGATTAAACATCAAAATTGACAGGTTACAGAGGCTCCAAAGAGTATTTTTTCACTGTATCATTTACTGCTTTACATGTAAGACTTTGTGGTACAAGAGGACGAACATGACAGAGGCATTTCTTTCCATCATTTTCATAATTTATATCCATTTATGTATGGCATTGCTCTAACAATACCCCTTAATATCTCTGCTTTTACATTGTGATCATGTTCAGAAGTGGATTTGTTTACTTGCCTGTTTAGGTAGTAATAGGGAGAATTCTATATGAACATGTCCAGACTTCTTAAGTAAAATCTAGATATTCCTTTGTTTAGGAAAAGCATGCTTTCCCTACCTCCTACAGTTAAGAAATGTTTCTCTTTTCTCCATTTTTGGCTATGGTAATGGGTATTTATGGTCGTCACACTGACCATTTCTGGAATTAACAAAAACCCAGAGTTGGGTATACTTGTGAGATATTTATTTGTTTATATTTTAAAATTAAATGTACATCTTTAATCTTGATCATTTGAGGTGAAATCAACCTTCAGCTGCTTGCTGACTGTATACCCCTAACCAAAAACCTTGGGAAGCAGAAACAGATGGATTTTCTTGAATTTGAGTACATGCTGTTCTACAGAATGAGTTCCTGGAGAACACAGATAAACTCTGATTTGAAAACAACAAATAAATAAACAAACAATTAAATAAATAAATAAATAATAAATAGCTATGTTTAAGATCTACCTTTAATCTGGACTGAACCTCTTGTGAGAGCCTACATGTATAAAGTATATTGAAGGAGGAAGCTCTCTCTCTCTCTCTCTCTCTCTCTCTCTCTCTCTCTCTCTCTCTGTCTGCCCCTTTCTTTCCGTAGCACAGACTACCAAGTTCATTCCTTTAGCAGCATTAGAGCGTACTTCCTGGTATTTTGGTGTATACTGAAGACCTGCTGAAACATCTAGCCTCATATACTGAACTGCTGGACTCTTATTTTTGTCATTGGTAAGAGCCATTGTGGGACGACCTGGAACACAGCATGTGAGATATTCTATTAAATCAACTTTGTACATATATGGAGAGATTCATTCTACTAGTCCTGTTCATGTAGAGAACCTTGAATAACACAGTTGTGGGGGGGTTTTGTTTGTTTGTTTGTTTTTTGTTTTTTCACCTGTCCACTGAGGAAGATGTGCTGGCTAACAATGGTGCCCATTACTATATTCTTTCTAGTTCAGTTATTCTCTAAGTATTAAGCTTTCAATGAAGACTACTCTTTATCATTATTTAATTTCCCAGCACTTCTTTTTCTGAATTTCAAGAACAAAACTTCTTAAGCAATAGAACCATCATCCAGCTTTCTGATGGGAGAAAGACCTATTATCTTGTTTGTGATCTGGTTCCTGCTTTTCTTTCCTGGTTGTCTGAAATCCCCATGACAAGCAGATAAAAAGTACATTCAACTCACCTGACCTCAGTGTGTAGCTATGTAACAAACTTCTCCTATTGTGTGATTATATCTCTCTTTAGTTGTTAATATTCTCAGTACCCATCTACCTGTGTGACAGGAAATCTCTCCACCCTACATAGTTTAGTGGACTGTACAAGCTAGCTAGCCACATTGTATCCAAGAGGATGAAGGGGAAGTGCCTATAGAGGGCAGGAAAAAAGCAAGGTGACCTATTAGAGCCAGAGGGAGGGGCTATTGAAATGCAAATCACAGCTGACTCAGAAAAGCTCTGGGTCTAGGGTGGACAGCAGGATCAGGAACCATTGTGCTGTGCCTTTAAGCACAGTTTAACCTTGGGGGGGGGTGCTCCTGTCACTAAGGCTTCACTAGCCAATCAGGTGCTCCAGGTGACCTGCAAATCAGAAGTTGTGCAGGGTCCTTCCAGGGGCTTCAGGCTTGGCTTGAAGAGAAGCTGATGCCAGTGGTTTTATGTGCTGTTCTGTGAGTTCTGCTGCAGGGAGCTGAGCAGAGAACAAGGGAGAGCTGGAAAAACCATGATATGGTGAGCTAGGGGCTGGCATGCCTAGACTGGGAGGAGTGGCCAGTTGAGCCATGGGAGCCAGTGTGGTGAGTGGGAGCCAGTGTCTGGATGTAGATTTCCACATATTCTTGCCTGGCCTTGCATGGTCCTGCAGTGCCTGGATGCTCCACTGTGATATTATGTGGTCCTGCATGGTCCTGTGTGGTCTTTTCAGTTTTGAGTCATGGTCTCTGATGTTGCTTGAGGTGGAATTGAACTCTGTCTGTAGCCCCATAGGGAACTGCCCTTGTTATCCATGTGAATAACCACCCTAAATCTTGGATGATACATCTGCATCATCACAGAGTTCTAAAACTACCAGTTTGAGTCACATTGTGGACTGTCCGTTGATGAACAGGGAAAGGATTTGTGTGTGGAGCATGATTTCTTACTTCAAACTGGAAGAGAGGAACAGTGTACTCTGTACACTTCAGGGGGAAACAGACTAGATCACAGACTGAAGTTGAAGGCAGTGAGCTGCAGGGATCTCCATTACAAAGAAGGACTGAGGGGACATGGTGAGTGATTTTCTCTGTAATTTTCCTGCATGGATTAATTTCTTTCATATGAATGAAGACAGACAGAATTGGTGGTTGTACAGTTTTGGGAAGATAGCATAAACTAATGAGTATTCAGGTTCAAATTAGAGAACTCTCCTACTTTGATATGTGCAATCCTGGTAGACACAGTTAAGTTAACTCAGAGGTTTGAGACACAGGCCATTGGCTGTAACTCCATGTTTTAGCTCACAACATTCAGTGGCTAACACTTTACATGGGACAAAGCCATTCAGTGTCTTATTAATGGTATTCTCTCTATCAAAGTATTACCTACTCCATTTCAAAGTCAGTATACCTAAGGGTCCTTCCAGTTATTTTTATCATTACAAAACATAACTTGTTGGTATCATTTTAAAAATGCTTTACTGTAATTTTTTACTATTTAAAAATGTTTCCAATTTTCAGAATCTCATTCCATTTATTCAATCTATTTATTTATTCATCTATGCATCTATATCAGTTTAGAGCAGTATTTCTCCACATGGGGGTTCATTGCTCCCTCTGGGATGTCATATGACCTTCTTATAGGACTGGCCTAAAACCATTGAGAAGCACAGTCAGATATTTAATATAATTCCTAACAATAGCAAAAATATAGTTATTAGTTAGCAGTGAATATAATTTTATTGTTGAGGGGTCACCACACCATGAGGAACTGTATTAAATGGTTACAGCCTTAGGTAGGTTGAGATCCACAGGTTTAGATCTTGTAGCTCAGGCCTGCATTGCACTACATAATTGAGAATTGCTTTGAACACCTAATCCTGCCTCTGCTGCCCAGTCCTGGAATTACAGTCCTGCAACTCCTTCCAGGCTGGGCCTTAAATGGTCTGTAGAAGGAAAAATAGACCAGTGAATGAGTAGTCACCAAGTTCTTTAGATTTTATTGTGAATTTACAAATAAAGTGGGACCTGTGTAAGATCTGAGTTCACTGGCCAAGTATAAAACAAGTGTAGTCACAGCAGAGAAAGGCATGAGCAAGGCAGATGGTGAAAACTTTCCTGCTGTGACAGTAGTTGAGTAGGTAATCCATTTTAGATGATCAATCAATGTTCTGACCTGCCATTGCTTCATTCAACAGACCAGGCTATCTAGAATCTGGATAAAGAACTGAGTTTTTATGAAACCAAATTACTGTAATTATACTGGTTCAACCTAAATAGTAGAACTGGATAAAATGGTGTGGCCCTGCCTAATATGACTGTGTTTTCCAGGTTTACAATGTATACTCAGACAGAAATAATGTGAGTACTACTTGATGTGCTCTAATAAAAATCCCTAGTCTCTGGAGCACATAGCCATAAAGCCTGTTTCACCTTTTTAATAGATTTTTTTTTAGATTATAATTACATTATTTCCACTGTTTTATTTGCTGCCTTCAACACCTTCCATAGTCCCTTGTGTTATAATCCATGGCCTCATTTTGTTTAACAACAGACACAGTTTGAATGTTACCTGTGTTTGGTTGCAGAACCTTCCAGTTATGAAGTACACTGACTGGGTAATGGAATATGTACCTATTGGATCCTGTGCCTTAGAAGAGAAATATGAAGTATTCTGGGAGAATGTAAGATTTTGCTGAACTACAAATATTCCAGATTAGGCTCCTGTCCAGCCAGCCAACTGTGGAAGGACCAGCCTAGGAGGGTTTTTGGTCTATGTGTCATTTGATCTCTGCTCACCTAGGAGGTTAACTGCTAATGTCCTGAAGCCCAGCTGGGTGGTCCTAGCTAATGAGTGACTCTGGGAAGGCTTAGCAATATGGAGTACCAGTAGGAAGTAGCTCACAGGTTCTTTCCAGGATTCTCCTCTTGTTCTGTTGTAGGGAGCTGTAAGAATAACCACAAACCATGTCATAGTGAGTGTGGGCACCACTGTCGCTAGACCAGAAAGAGCAGGTTGGCTGATCTGTCAAAGCTGCTTGGGCTGTGATGGACCATGAGCTACACTGAAATTGTGTTGGTCCCTGTGGTGACCTGAGTAGTGGCCCTTGGCCTCTGAGCTTTGCTGAGTATGGATTACCTGGGGAGGGGGAGGCCATGCCATCCTAGCACAGGAAACGATAAGCTTGTAATATCACTGCCTCATGTTATATAATTGAGAATTACTTTGGACACCTAATCTTGCCTCTGCTGCCCACTGCTAGGAAGACATTTCCTTCCATTCTCGGCTTTGACTTCTCAGTGAGAGGAAAAATAGACCAGTTAATGAGTGACCTCCAATGTCTCTGACTTTCAGTGGGGGCTTGTAAATGAAGAGGGACCTGTGCAATTCTTAAGTTCACAGACTAACTTTGCAACTGGTAGAGTCACAGTGCAGGAAGGAAGAGGCATTATGGAGGTTGAGATCTTTACTACTTCAACAGTAGGCATGATTAGCAATGTGTCATTAGGTAATCAAATTTCAGATGCTCCATAAATGTCCTGATTGGTCATTATTGGGATCCATAGACCAGGGCAATCATGAATCTGGATAAAGAACTGACCTTATCTTGAACCCAAGTTTCTAAAGTTACAGTAGTTCAACCAAAATAGATCTGTGTATAATGTTGTGGGTATGCCTAACAGGATTGTTATTTTTTTTTTATTTTAGATGTTAACCCTGATATAAAAGTTTTGAGAAATCTTTGATGATTTGTGATATAAAGTCCTAGTCTCTGGAGCCCATGAACATAAAGCTTGTTTCAAGTTTTCAATATAATTTTTTGAGATATATAATTACTTCATATCCACATTCTCTTTTCTATCACCAAGCCCTGCTATAAGCCCTCATTATTTTATAATTCAGTCTATTTTTCATTAACAAAAGTTAAACAGTAACAACAGTTAAACAATAGCAATAGTTACTGTGTGAATATGACCTATGACTGTTGGTAGTTGTCCCAGCTACAAGGCAATGGGTTGACTGCAATACACATTTAGTGTGTAATAGATCATGCACACAAATGACCCTGTGTTTTGGATAAGGACCATGATGTGATCTAGGAGAGTGTAAGATTATGTAATAAAATACAAACTTGTCCAGGGGACAAAAGGAGTTTCTGATTTTCAGAGGTTTCTCAGATGTGCATTATGGTGGGTGGGTGAAAAGGGCAGAATACACATCTCCTACCATCATCCATGTGACCGGAAGCATGCATAACTAATAAGAAGTCTCTTTGTCATGATTTCGGAGCTGGTTCATGGCACAAAAGTAAACCCACTGCATGTCCCCACTTAACTTCATTTCAAATTGGTTGTTTCTCTTTTGTTATTAATATGTCTATGCTCATGAACAAATATGAACTACTGAATCCATTATTTCTTCTAATTATTTCTTCTATTTGTATGATTTCACGGTAGACGACTGTGTTCCGGATAACCAACAAGGATGCTGACATCTGCGAAAACCAATTCTCCCTCTCAATAGTCATTAGTTTCCTACAGTCCTTTTTCTAGGAAGAGGGTCTCATTAGATCTCCCTAAACCCTCTATGTTAGTATGTGTACTGGCCATGTTTGCTTCTCCACCTGACATCGTCTTGCTCATCTCAGGGTCTGTCTTCCATGCTAGCTGTGGCTCTGGCTTCCCAGCACCTGTATGGTTCCTGCTCTGAGGGTCCAGGTCTCCTCTTCTAGTGCCCTGTGGGTGCATTGAATGGGCTGCCCTGCTGTCTCCACTGGCCTTGATCTTAGAACAGCCCTTCAGTTTAGCTGTAAGCACTCCCCATTTTGCCTCTTTTCTCAAAACTGACATCACCACAGGATTCCCAGGTCTGCTGAGTCATGCTAAAAGAATGTCTGGAAGGGCATTTCCAGAGAGGGGCAATGTCTGTGAGCATAGGGTGGGTGTGTCTGTGAGAGACTTGCCTGGGGGTACAACTGGAGATTTTGTGAGGAGATGAGCAGAGGAATTTCTTCCAAGTTTCCCTGAGGGAGAGGGTGTGTTTAGTAGATGATTGACAGGCTTGGCCCAGGGAGGCAGGAAGGCAGTGTTGCATGAGCTCACAGGCCCTGTAAACCAACCCACCTCTTGTCTTATCTTTAGAATGTTTATGGAGCTGAGGAAGATGCTAATAGAATGTCACCTATCCTGATCATTTGCAGCCCTGGAATTAGTCCCTGGAGATCCCCAGGATTTGAATCAAGCTAGGCAATGTATCAATCAGGGAAGATGATAAAACCCAGAGAGGTGGTGGCCATAGTGCTGCTGCTGTTGTTGTTAGGGGTAGCAGGATCCTCACAGCAGACCAGGAAGAGCTAGCCATGGTCATATGGGTGAGAACCTGATGCAGGGAAAGTTAGGTAGGTGTCCACCTACCATTTTCAAGGACCTTCCTTCCCCCAGGTTACCTTCTAATTTTTTAGCTCTAAGGCACTCTCCAGACCCTTCTTTGGGTCCAAATGCCTTCCAAATACTTTCTGGTGCACAGCTGCTTTACAGAGCTTTACATGGTTCCACAGTTTTCTCTGAGATTTCAGGTATTGATTGAGTCTTGTAATGTTCCATAACCATTGTATATTTAATGGATAATATATATTGAATATTATAAAACCAACCACAGGGAATATTTCATTCTATACCATTATTCAAAGCTTAATAGTTTTCTGAACAAGAGGGAGCTTCCAAACCACTGTCTTTATATTCACTTAAACTTCAAGCAATGTAAAAGTGGGAGAAATTTTATAAAGTTTGTAATCCTAGGTTGTTTTCCTCCATCCAGTAATTCTATGAAATTAATATGAATCTTTTCTTTAACTTCTTCTAATTTAGAACCATTTTAACTTGTTTATTTGAAAATTTAGGTATTCACAAATTTTGTTTTAATGCTAAGACTCCCATTAAGGAAGCTGAAATAATACCTATAAATGCAAATGCAGCAGCTACCAGTAACCTAATGAATTTTTAAGAATGTTTTTCTAAAATACAAGTATTTTAGAAATTTTACAAGAATTTTTTTTATTGAAATTCATATGTACTGATGCCTATAATGAAAGGCATCCTGGGAGATGAAGTCCATCATGCACTTGTGCTGTAGAGAATAGTATCATGGGAAATGAAGTCGAGAATATAGTGATGCTGTAGAGAAAGGCATCTGGTGAATTGAAGTCCAAATGTAGTGATGCTCTAGAGAAAGACATCCTGGGAAATGAAGTCCAGCATGTACTCATGCTACAGAGATATTCATGCTGTCAAATGAAGGACAGAATATATAATTGTGCAGTAGAGTAAGACATCCTGTGAATTAAAGTGCAACTGTACTGTTGCTGAAGAAAAGCATTCTGGAAAATGAAGTCTAGAATGTACTGATGGTATAGAGAAAGGCACCCCGGGAAATGAAGTCCAGAATATAATGATCCTCTAGAGAAAGGCATCCTGGGAAATGAAGTGCCACAAGTACTGATGCTGTGGATAAAGGCATACTGGAAAATAAAGTATAAGTGTACAGATGCTATAGAGAAAGGCACCTTAGGAAATAGAGACCAGAAAGTACAGATGCTGTAGAGAAAGTCATCCAGGGAAATGAAGTCCAAATGTACTGATGCTAAAAAGAAGGCATCCTGGGAAATGAAGTCCAGAATGGACTCATCCTATAGAGAAAGGCATCCTGGGAAATGGAGTGCAGAATGTAGTGATGGTGGAAAGGCAACCTGGGAAATCATGTCCAGAATGTAGTCATGCTCAAAAGAAAGGCATCCTGAAAAATAAAGTCCAGAATGTAATGAATTTGTAGAAAAAGACATCCTAGGAAATGAAGTTCAGAATGCAATGCTGCTCTAGAGAAAGGCATCCTGGGAAATGAGGTCCAGAATGTACTGATGCTATAGAGAAAGCCATTTTGGGAATTGAAGTCATATGTAGTGATGTAGTAGAGAAAGTTGTCCTGAGATATGAAGTCATTCACATAGTGATGCTGTAGAGAAAGGCATCCTGGGAAATGAAGTCCAGACCATGTTATAGAGAAAGGCATCCTGGGAAATGGAGTGCAGAATGTAGTGATGCTGTGGAGAAAGGCATTCTGGGATATGAAGTCCAGAATGCAGGGATGTTCTAGAGGAAGGCATCCTGGGAAATGTAGTCCCAAAGGTAGTTATGCTGTACAGAAAGGCAACTGGGAAATAAATCCAAATTTGTTGATGCTAAACAGAAAGGCATCCTGGGAAATGCAGTCCAGAATGTACTGATGCAGTAGAGAAAGGCATCCTGGGAAATGGAGTTGTGAATGTACTGATGCTATGGAGAAAGGCATCCTGGGAAATGAAGTCCAGAATGTAATACTGGTCTAGAAAATTCATCCTGGGAAATGAAGTTCAGAATGTACTGATGCTATAGAGAAAGTTATTCTGGGAATGAAGTCCCACATGTAGTGATGCTGTAAAGAAAGGCATCCTGGGAAATGAAGTCCTATGTAATGATGCTGTAGAGAAAGGCATCCTGGGAAATGAAGTCCAACATGTAGTGGTGCCTAGAGAAAGGCATCCTCAGATATGAGGTCCAGAATATAGTGATGGTCTAGAGAAAGGCATCATGGGAAATGAAGCCCATGTGTAATGATGCTATACAAAAAGATAACCTGGAAAATGAAGTCCAGAATGTAGTGATGCTGCAGAGAAAGGCATCCTGGGGAAATGAAGTCCATAATATGGTGATGCTGTAGAGAAAAATATCTTGCAAAATAAATTCCAAAATGTCATGGTGCTATAGAGAAAGGCATCTTGAGAAATGGAGTTTAAGCATACAGATGGTATAATAAGTTTTCTTCTGATTCAAAAGGCATGATGGGAAATTAATTTGGATAGATGGACAATACAGAGAAATGCATCCTGGAAAATGGTGTCCAACACATAGTGATGCTATAAGGAAGAGCAACCTAGGAAATGATCCAAGGGGAGTGGTGGGAAATATACTTTCTAGTAGATGACCAATACACAGTTAGAAAACAAGGGAAATGAAGTCCAAAATGTAGAGACACCTAACCTTTATATAACTCTAATCTTAACCCCCTGACACTGACACCCTGACCCTGATCCCTACCCTCACACTACTGAAAGCACAAGAAACCTGCAGAAGTTCAGGGCCACCTGTTGAGGGCATTAGACATCTACTGAAGAAAAAGGGAAACTCCTGAGGATACAGGACACCTGGGAAATGGAGTCCAAAATGTCATGGTGCTGTGGAGAAAGGCATCCTGGGAAATGAAGTCCTAAATATCATTGTGTGACAGAAAAAGGCATCCTGGGAAAAAAAGGTCAAATCTACTGATGCTATAGAGATAGTCTTCATGGGAAATGAAGTTCAAATGTTGTGAGGCTGTAGAGAAAGGCATCCTGGGAAATGGCATCTAAATATAGTGATGGTAAAGAGAAAGGTATGCTGGGAAATGATGTCTGAAATATAGTGATGGTGTAGAGAAAGGAATCCTGGGAAATGAAGTTCAGGATGTAAATGATGCTCTAGAGAAAGCCAATTTGGGAAATTAGTTCCACATGAAATGATACTGAAGAGAAATGCATAATGGGAAATAAAGTCCAAATGTACTGATGCTGTGGAGAAAGGTGTCCTTGAAAATGAAGTCCAGAATTGACTCATGCTATAAAGAAAGGCATCCTGGGAAATAAAGTCCAGCATGACAGATGCTATTGAGAATGGTTTCCTGGAAAATAAAGTCCAAATGTACTGAGGCTATAGAGAAAGGCATTCTTGAATATGAACTCCTGAATGTACTGATGCTCTAGAAAAAGGCATCCTGGAAATCTAAGTCCCACTTGTAGTGATGCTGTAAGAAAAACGTATCCTGGGGAATGGAGTCCAGAATGTACTGATGCTTAGAAAAAGGCATGTAGTGATGCTATGCTTTTGCCATGATATGTATATAGCATTGAGAGGACAACTTATGTGTCTGCTATCTATTCATCTTAAATGAGTTCCATAGATGAAAACCAGGGAATCACTTGGTTGCCAGTTACCTCAAATAGAACTTTTTTTGTGTTTTGAAATTATTTATGTATGTGCTGGCATGTGAATGTCCATATGCCACACCAGAAACAAGAGAAAAATTTGTGGGAGTGATATGTGTTTCTAGAGTATGACCTCAGGAAACCAGGATTAGCAGCAACCACCTTTACTGACAGAATCTACTCTATGACATTGATTTGTTGTTTGGAGAAAGTGTTATGAAACTAAATCATTCAACATGCAAGAAAAAGACAAAAAGAGATACCAGTATATCATTTTTATCCACAAATAGTATTTATTAGTGTCTATTTACCATATTTTAAAAAGAAAATGTTTTCAATCAGAAAATAATATTTTACTGTTTCAATATTTCAGCTGATCTTATTACAGCATCAATGAGACAGCTCTGATAGAAATATCTGTGTTGCACAAGCTGTGACCTTATCTTGATCACCATATGAAGATGGACACAAGAAGACCACAAAGTGGTCTTCTATTCTTTATATTTCTTTACTTTTGTGATTTTTCCTCCTTTTTTGTGTTTTAATTTTACACAACAGCCATGAGTTCCCCTGTCCTCCCCACTCCCGCCCCTACCCCCACCATCCCTCCAGCCCCTCCCCTCCATTCCTGTCTCCTCCAGGGCCAAGATTCCCCTGGGGATTCATTTAAACCTTGTGAACTCAGACAAGCAGGTCCAGTCCCCTCCTTCCAGGCTGAGCAAAGTGTCCCTGTGTAAGCCCAAGGTTCCAAACAGCCAGCTCATGTACTAAGGACATGTCCAGGTCCCACTGACTGGTGGCCTCCCAAACAGTTCAACTATTCAATTGTCTCACTTATCCAGAGGGCCTGCTCAAGCTGGGGGCTCCACAGCCTTTGGTTCATAATTCATGTGCTTCCATTCATTTGGTTATTTGTCCCTGTGCTTTTCCAATCTTGGTCTCAACAATTTATACTCTTACAGTCCCTCCTCTTTCTCAACAACTGGACTCCTGGAGCTCCACCTGGGGCCTGGCCAAGGATCTCTGCATCCATTTCCATCAGTTATTGGATTAGAGTTCCAGCATGACTGTTAGGGTGTTTGGCCATCTGATCACCACACTAGATCAGATCAGGCTTTCTCTTGACCATTGCCAGCAGTCTACAGAGGATGTATCATTGTGGATTTCTGGGGACCTCTCTAGCACTCTGCCTATTCCTGTTCTCATGTGGTCATCATTTATCATGGTCTGTTATTCCTTGTTCTTCCTTTCTGTTCTTGATCCAGCTGGGATCTCCTGCTCCCCTAAGCTTTCTTTCCCTCGAAAATTGCCCTTCATCACTCCTACTGTCATCCATGTTGTTCATATAGATCTAATCCATTTCTCTGTCATTGGGTGATGCCTGTGTCTTTCCTAGGGTCTATTTTCTAGGTAGCCTCCCTGGAGTTGTGTAGCAGTCTAGTCATCTTTGTTTTACATCTAGTATCCTACTATGAGTGAGTACATACCATGTTCGTCCATCTGTGTTTGGGTTGCCTCACTCAGGATGATATTTTTCTAGATCCATCCATTTACCTGCAAACCTCATGATGTCATTGTTGTACTCCACTGTGTATATGTACTGTATTTTCTTTATCCATTCTTCAGTTGAAGGGCATCTAAGTTGTTTCCAGGTTCTGGCTCTTACAAACAATGCTGATATGA